>NC_089853.1:19698258-19858258 GCF_036373705.1 Amia ocellicauda
ATGCCAGAGATGAAGTCATTCTCGATGATCTCATGCCCTTCTTATGTGAGGCTGAGAAAGTAAAGAAGTGCTAGTGTGGGGAGGTGGGGGCTGGAGGTGGTGGATGTTTGTCTTCCAGAGGGGGATAATCGGTGGTGTGGTTTCAGTCAGGCCGGCAGGGTCAAGAAGCCCCCCTGTGGATTAGAATCTTAAAATAACGAACATTCCAATGCAGGAAGTGTCGAAATCAGGAGAGAACCACACTGTGTAGGAGAATTTCAGTGGAGAACATCTACATTGCATCTACATCTACATCTACTTATGCGTCTGATTAGGGGAATTTATACATTTGTATGGAAATATTTGCCCAGAATGGTGTGTTACAAGCTGTAAAGTTTACATATGTTATCATGTTTTGTGCCTGTATTACAGCACCCAAGTTTTAATCTTGTAGCTTCTTTTAGAAGGGAGAGGGAGGAATGGTTTGACTGATGATCAAAGAATGCTCAAAAGCTTGGACAGCAGGAGCTCCTGAAGGGACACTGGCCTTCTGTCCATTCCTCTGTGGCATATTGCAGTGAACAGCAGCCTGATTATTTAATTAATCAATGAATCTGTTTTCCAACTCATTTAGAAGAATCCCTGCAGATGCATGGGTTGTTAAAGAAGCATTGACAGGCATATTGAAGCATCACACTTTAAGGAATTTTGATGAAATGGAAGCTCAAGGCATGGATAGGCTTTGAGCACAGATCTGTTTCCCTGTAACTAATGTGACTGCAAACGCGACTGTTGTGTACATGTGTTTTCGTGGTTCACATTGTGCTTTTTACAAAGCCCAAAGGTTTTTCCTCTTTGTCCCTGCTCAGGGGTTCCTGCAGTCGGTGGTGGCCCTGCCCGTGAAGTTGTCAGCCTGTGTTCAGAGGTGCAGTACAACTCTTAGAGAAGATTACCAAAATATAATGAAATAAAATAACACGAAAAAGAAAAGGAAAAAAGAGAGAGAGAAAAGAGAAAGCTTGCCATTTCTAATTTCTGCTGGATAGAGTGAAGCGCTGGCTGCAGCTCAGATGAAAGCTGGCAAATCCGAGCTGACAGCACGCTGCACCCTGTGACGGGCTTTCTGATGACGGTAGCGGATTTCTGCACTTGAAACCGTTTTCCGTGTAAAATGAAAAAAAAGAAAGTGTATTACTATGGGGCGGGGGTAACGGGAAGGGAAAGATGGCGCTTCCACAGGATTCAGTTGACTTAATTCTCTCAGTGTGCTCACCCACTGGAGTGGAGCTGCTCGGCCAAACTTCATTAAAACATTTAAATTAGAGATAAACACTGAGACAGAGATAAGTCGCGTGTTTGTTTCTTTATGCCAAACACATAATACTAATCTTGCATCAGTCTCCGTTGTGCCATTCCTTGATTCCAGTCGCAGAGTAGGGGTGGGGGGGGGTTTCTTGAGACCTCCGTGCTGCATTACCCTGTGTTAATTCCTTTGTCTGATATTTAAATTTTTTTGTCTGTACTTGTTGATCCTAGAATTACACCTTCCTTGTACAGTTGTATCAATACAGTTATGAAATAATAATATTAATGTACATTGTTCCTAAAACCCTATATTTTATTTGTGAACATTGATCTCAAGTATATCGATCTACAGATCTAATTTTCTTTCGTGCACATTGATAGTTATAAAAACAGATCATCCAGAAATCAGAAACACTGGTAAAGGGATTCCATTTTGGACAGGCAAAGTGCTCCAAGGTGAATTGCGAACTCACTCCGTTAGATAAAGATAATTAGTCAATTTCTCCTTAGAGGTCTTTGTAGGTTTCTACACTTTTACACCATATTACTGACACCAGTTTAAAGTAATGTGAATAATTATCAGAAATTACCTGGCCGTGAATCTCGGCTACATTACCCTTGGAAGGCAGTGTTTGTCTGATCCTGAGTGGATGAGTGTTAGTGAGCAGCCGAAAGGTCATTTTATTCTGCCTTGACTCCTGAGGTTGTGAATAGCAAGTGTGACGAGATTGTATGAGCCGGCTCCAGCGTATCCCAGGGAAGTTATTTCAAAGGCAGAGGCAGAGCTGTTGTTGGGATCGTACCTTTTGTCCTCTCCCTTTAAGGAAGTCCTGGACTCTGAGAGAGGTACAAACTGAACCACAAAAACTACAGCACCTTTAATAAACTCAGCATTGTTAGACCCAGCATTAGGACAAAAATAGGACATGTCTTTCAGGATGATTAGGATGAAAACCATGAAGCAGGCAAGATAGCATGGCCCTGACCCCAGCACAGAGGAATGACATTGTCAAGTGGCTTGTGCACTGCAGGTGTAGTGTTGTCACGGAGAACCTCCTCTGGGCCACTTTGTTGACAGGGAATCCATTCTACACCTGCGGACTGCACCTGTCCCTGTTCTTCAGTCAGACATTCCCTGGAAACTTGTCCCTCTGATACAAAATGCTGCGGATGAATTTGGAAGCCCCGGCGGCCTGGGTAAATAAAATGATGCTGATGAGGTTTGGCACAGCAGCTGGAGCCTCAACAAGGTACAGAGGAGGAGGAAGAGAGGGGGGGGCAGAGGAAGTGTGCAAAACCAAGAATAACACAAAGAAATATACAAGGGTGAGCATCTTCCCAGCTGTGGAGAGAGGCCATTATATCTGTAAAGGCAGGCGGTTATGAAGAACAACCAAGTTAGTTAATAAGCAAAGGAGTGAATAACACCATTGCGCTAAGGTTAATTCATATGTGTGTGTACATCTTTCATTCAATTTCACGGTGCCACTCCAGCTGATTCGATGGGTTCATTCTTTTATTTTTTGCAAGATGTATTTTTCGCAAACCTCTGCTGCCTCTGACCTTCGTCAGGTTCTCATTAAAGAAATTGAAATGGGGATCTGTGCCCTTGAGAATTGTAATGAAGTCAAGAATTTCCTAAGTCAATAAAGCTGAAGGAAACCAGATAAGATAAACAAACACTTTGAATGCAGCTGCATGAAGACAGACGCTGAAGCCCAGAGGCCCTTTGTTGGTTCTGCTGGAGGACTGATTAGGTGGCCGCAGCTACGGATGAAGGATTTGCTGTCCAGCTGTGTTTTCCCCATTCGAAATCCGATCATCAGCTCACACTGGCACCTTTCTTACCATAACATCTCAACACCTGCAGTGTCTATAGCACCAGAAGATTAGGCATCCACACACACAAATACCAAACCGACAGCTGTTCTCAATATAGGGTGTGGTCCTACCCTTGGCCTCAGTGACTGCTGCCGTTGTCTCTTGACGACCAGAGAGGTACTGGGCAGCTTCTCTGGGAGCGAGAAATCAGGGTGTCTGTGGCCTCTTCCCTGCTTGCAAATTCCATTTCCACAGGATCGAGGTCAAGACTTTCAGACAATTCAGCGTTTTCTGTGCTTTAATCACTAAATCGCCAGATCTTTGCTGACAGTACTAGTGTCTAAACCATTGCATCACATATGGTCATATAGGGCCCCTTTACAACAACAACAACAAATAACAAAAAAACAACTTGGCACAGCAGTAGCTCTAATGAAATCTGTTAACAGCACAGGGAGGACTTGTCCCTTGTACGTTTGGTAGCAGCGTAATGGCCGATTACACACAGCATTTGGGGAAACCCTTGCCTCTCTTCCCGCTGCACTTCCCATCTCATTCACTTGGACACAGAAAACAACTGACCATGTGAATCCACATCTGCCTTCTGTATCTGGATTCTCGGTGGTGTGGCGAACAGGTGGGTGCAGCAGATTAATTGGGAGAGGCTTGCTCAATGTCCAAAATATCCACGCTGTCATTTTTAATAACAGGCGAGCTTTGACTGGAAATAAAGGCTTGTCAGGGTATCACCATCACCATGTCAGGCGTTTCAGGAGGCAGTTCCTTATTTACTGCCACAATTATTTACTTTAATCTTGTTAAATATTCCTGGTAGCATAATTTCATTTTTCGCAAACAAGCATTAACATGATTATGTACATAATAATGAAATGCGTCTTTTCTTTTTTTTTCGTCTTTTTTTTGGAGTGACCTTTGCTGAACTTCTGGTTACATGTGACAAATGCCACCTGAATTACATTATTATTATTTTTATTTTTATTTCTTGGCAGATGCCCTTATCCAGGGCGACTTACAACATAAGTTGTAATAGCAAGTGTACATCTACTGAGCTAATAGTCATTCTTTGATTTGTTTTCATCAGCATCTAATTTTTTACAAATTTATTTTTTTTCCAATGCATGCTACTGTAACCCCAGTTAAGGGTGAGGAAGAGTAAAGGTTGAGCATACAAGATTTAGAAACTCAACATAATTAGTGGTTTGTGCAAAATACTGTACACTCCTGACATTTAATCAATATTATTGGCAGATCCCAAGTGGGAAACGTAAATTGACGTAAGTACTGATGATAAACACACACATGCCTCGATCACTTGCTCACTCAGCCATCACCACTGCTCTCAGACTCGAAACCTCAATGGGTACAGGACCCCCTGTTGGGGCCTACATGTTGAAGAAGGGACTGGTAACTATGAATGTCAGGCAGCAGTCTCATCTGCTAGTGTGGAGACATCTTGGATTATTTTTTTAATGTTCTTTAAACAGACCACAAAATCAGATTTTTATTTTGCTCAGGTGTGTCCGCTGGATAGGGAGGACTGTATGAAGCAAAAAACTCATTCAGCTTTCAGAAAGACAGAGTGCTGTCCGTTCGCAGCCTGTCTTCCCTGCTTTGAAACACCAACACCTTGCTGTTACAATGTTTGGATGCCCAACTGGAGTGTTATAAATCCCCACTAGCTTGGTAAAAAAACAAATCAAGACAAAAAACAGCCACAGAGAGTTTTGCTTATCAGTGCTCTCAAGATATCAGGCAGGAAACAATAATAATAAATTGTAGCCCCTCTATTAGGCTACAGTATTTGGAAATAGATTAAAACAAGAACAAGAAAAATCCTTTGTACATGAAGGTCGTACAGAAAAGTCTGCACAGAAGAATGATGTCAGATGGTTCATTGCAGAACAGCAACTTTCATACACATTTCCAACAACAGCGTACACAGAGTAACATTTTCCTTAGTTCTTTATTTGCATTGTTTATTATTTGCTTGCAGGATAAAGGAATATATCTATTTTAATGTTGCCAGCCTGAAATCTTCCACCTAGATGACCATGAAAAAAAAAAACACATTTTCTTAAATGCTCATCTTTCTGTAAGCAAACCTCAAGCAAGAGCTCAGAGCCTTCGACCATTCACTGTTCATCCTTCCCCAGAGCAGAGCTGTCACATTCTCTTTGAGTTTTTCTTTTTTCTTTTTTTTTTGCTGGGTGTAATTATGTCTGCTGGCTGCTAGGTTAAGACCACCTAAAAACTGCCCCTCTGACCTGAGACAGATGTGGAGGTCACCAGTGTGCAAAGTCATGGATAACAAATGAATTCCCTGTGCGGGCCAGCTAGCCACTTTGGAATGCCTACGTGAGAATGAGAGGAGTGAGCACTGGGCTGCGTCACTTGTGCAAATGAGTTGTTTTTTCCTCTCAGACGATGAGGTGTAAATTGTTGCCAAGGGATCGTTGCATTAATAAGGGGGAATGTCTCGGTGGTCAGTGTGACTGCATGTGTTTTGAATTGTGGATCATCTTCACTGGGAAACTTGACTAGTCTAACCTAGGGACAAACCAAACCCTTGCACTTCCCACAAATCATAAATTACAAACTTGTACTCAGTCACGGCTCAATTTGTTGTCAGAGGCCAGTTTCTACTTCTCATACATAAAATTGTGAAAAACACTGTAGGGTCCAAATTGCTGAGTTGCGATTCGTGGGTAGGTTACAGTTGTGATTTGCTCTAAGCCTCTAAGGTTGAATTCCCAAACTTATTTTAGTGTAACCAATTGCTCTTCAAGCAACCTAAATATAACCCTAAGACTGTTAGTGCCTTTTACTTATCAAATATTAACCATGAATTGTATGCATGTAGGGAAAAGGGGTGAGAGTTTTCAGAACAGTTTTTCCAAACCTTGTTATAGTTTTCAAACACACAAAGTTCCTTCAAAAACTGTGTAAGTATACCTACAAGAACTGATGCTGTTTTGGGCAAAGGGTGGTCACACCAAATATGGATTTGATGTAGATTTTTCTTCTGTTCACTCACTTTGCATTTAGTTAATTGATAAATATAATCTATTAACATGTCTATTTTTGAAAGCATTCTTACTTCACAGCATTTTTTCACACCTGCCTAAAACGTTTGCACAGTACTGTATCTCCATGCACAAAACATAGTTAAAAGCAATTTTTAAGGTAGCGATGAGAGATGCACATGAAGAATGCCCTAGAGATTCTTCAAGCTAGTTAAAAAGGGCTTAATGGAAAAAAGAGGAATAATTCCTTTAAAAAAATGTCCTTGACTGAGGTCTCTAACCTATCTGTTCATGTTAAAATAAGAGAAACTGTTAATACTGAACATAAAACCACTGATAGTGATTTGAAACAATGGGAGGGCATAATAGAGATACAATGATACAACAGCTACTGTAATCTAAATATCCAAATAGAGCAAACACATGTATCTGTTGTGTGTTCAGTTTATTTTTAATTCCACTGTACATAGGTACCTGGCTGCCTCATGCCTGCATGCCAACTGAGATGTGGTTAGCTATTACTGGGGACCACAGCTGATTGAGACTCTATTGCAGGGATGTATTTACATATTTCCCATGCAGGGGGTTATCATTGCTGTGCCGGTGGGTCTACAGTGTAAAATTTCCCTTTATAACATGCAATCCAGCATGAGCAGAAATTGCTTATGCCATGCAATGTCAATGAAATCTTCCACTTGTATCTCCAGAGTAAAAACAACTGAATTAATGACGTAAATATATAGTAAAGACATAAATGAATGGCTCAGTAGTGGAAGTAGCACTGTAGTAGGTTTTGTTCTGTATTCCCCCACTCCCCTCCTCCCCCCTCTCTCACCAGGCCTGGTTTATTTTAACTAGGCAGCCATTCCTCTTCTTGTTTACTTTAAAACAATGCGAGTTGAACCCTGCTGTTCTGCTTTGCGGGCAGGGGCCAGGAAAGCCATAGGAAGCAGTCAGAGTGACACTTGTGGGCTGTAACGTTTCCTGTTGGTTTGGCGACTAACCAACACCAAACCCCTAACACTCAACAAGTGCAAATCTTGCGAATGCTTCAGATTTATTTTGGTGCTGAAGAATACCAGGAATGCCCATTGTTCCTTCCTATAGCAGCCATACCCTCCAAGTTGACGAGTGCCTTATAAATATTCAGTGAGGTCCCCTCTTTCAGACCAGAAAGGGAATACTGAGAAAAGAAGGGAGAAATATGGGGGGACAACTACTGTATGTGAGCTGCCACTGCTGCACTATGGGAAACAAGAGGGCTGACTCACACTCCACTCCCTGAAAGATAAATGGGAACACTCCTGATGGTAGTGTAAGGTGGAATGTGCAATGCTATTTCTAACCCGGCAGAGTGGTCTGGGGACAATTAGTGATGGCTTTATTGTCTTTGTGCCTTTGAATAAGTTGCCATTAACTGTGACCCATTTCTTTTGTGGGTTTGGCATACCAGGCCAGTGAAAGGCACAATGTATTAATAAATATGATTAGGGCTTCATTTATCAAGGGCTTTTCATCAAAGTGCAGTTAATGGTGTATAATTTGAAAGAAACAATGGCTGGTGATAAATAAAAAGTACAGAAGTAATTGGAAAGACAATTCCCAACCATAAGTTGAGGTTCCACTGATAAAAAAAAGCTCTTACTGTAAAAAGTGGGGTCAGATGTTCGTTTTAATGAAGCAAATAAACAAGCAAGGAATAGAACAGCTCAGCAGAACCAAATCCTTCATACATCTTCATTGATGCGTTTGAAATGTGTTTGCCTGTCACACTACTTTTTAATTACATTACTGTACTTTCTTCCATTTATTTTCTGACAATGTCTTCAAAATCTGTTTGTATACAGCTACCGTTTGAATAATAATAATAATAATAATAATAATAATGCATAAGGCAGTTACTATAAGATGTAGTTAATTGAAAGACACAAACTACATAACCTATATCAAATTATTATTTATTATCAATTATATTATTTATATAATGTATTTAATGTTTAAACGGATACTTGAAAAGCAAAATATCTCAAACTTGTTTGGACTAATTGCTCTATCCCTGAATTAAAAAAACACCCCCGACGTTACATAGAATGTAAAACTATTTGTAAATTTGATTACGATTCTATTTATTATTATTATTTAGTCATGTTAGTAGGATTATACCAAACTTTAAATTATGTACACTGCCAGTGACACGTAATAATGATAATAATAGCGCTGGACGAGATTCCCAGTTGTAAGATACCAGTTGGCTGTCTGAGCGCTTCCCAGTTCCCGGATTTTTAAAACCTTTCCTGGCCTCTGATAGGCTGCTGAGCACAGGGCCCTCCGCCGCTCGGGACATCCACGGGAGGAAACCAACCCAAGTGTCACATCCAAAATACAAACCAACCCCCCAGGATTATAAATCATTGTCTACAATCTCATACTCGCTACTTTAAAAGCCTGCTGCTTGTGCCGAAACGGGACAACACAGAGACGGAAATAAAGATGAGGGTTTACCCATGTGATCAGAGGTAACATATCCGCGCATCCCCCGGTTGTGCCCGGGTGTCCCCCCTCCCCGCACGCTGGAATGGACTCTCCCAGTCAGACATGTCAGTGGCTGGGAGAGGAGAAGCGAGAAGCGGCGAGAGACTCAACCTGCCATTGCGGTCCGGCTGCTCTGGGAGCCCAGGAACAGGCGACAACCCCACGCGTGTTTTTTAGTTTTGCTTTATTGTTCCTTTTTTCCATGTTGTGTTCGTAAAGGGATCGGCGCTATAAAACAGGGTCCCAGATCATCTGGAGCGAAATCGCCGGCATTGGCTGGAGAGAGAAAGTACTGAACTTTGGACTTTCAAATAAATATATATATATATGTTTTTTTTTTTTTTTGACATGTCGGTCTGTGTCCTGTAGAAAATAATTGCCCCAGCAGCGGGGCGAGAGAAAGCAAAGCGGGAGTGAGCGGTTTGATCTGAGCGTGTTGGTGGTTTTTGTTGTTGTTGTTTTTTTGTTTGTTTGTTGCTTTTTGCTCTAAACTTACTGCACTGGAGAGAAGAGGACAAAATGTCGGCCAGAGCTGCTACTAACAAGGTAGGATGGCAATAAAGTGTTCAAAAGTGCCGCTGAGACCCATTTTATTTGAACTGCGGGCCGGCCGTGTTGCCATGTTGTGTTGTTGTGAATAAGTTGTAATGGTTGCGGTGCAGCATCAGGGCTGGCGACTGTGCTCTCGTTTTCAGTCTTATTTACTGTTGTTGTGATCGCACACAACGATTACGGTAATCAAGACGACTTGCCTGCGGGACGATTTTTAGGGGTGGCCTGAATGACCAAGGATCGCCTGCGTTTTGATGTGGATTAGAAAAATACATGTAAAACTAACAAAATGCATAGTAAACAAACCGGCGCGGAAGTGCTTACACCGATGCTGTTTTAGTGCACAAGGTAGGAGTTGAAAGGGCTTTTACAGAGTGTGTTTAACTCTGCAAGAAAACCCTACCTGTTGATCGGCAGATCCTGGGCACTTTACTAGACGTTAGCTTACAGGTGTCTGTGGAGCCTGTGGGCTTTCACACTACATCACGATGAGAGAGCACCTTTCTTAACATCATACAGTGCAATTGTGACGGCACAACCAGCATTAGCCTGGCTGTAGTTTTCTTGGCTTGGCATTTCCCTCCTAAAAAGCTAACCTAATGTTGTGAGTTAGAGAACAAAGTTGGATTGTCCACATGGGTGTTGATTTTTGTCTTTTTCTGTTGCAAATGAACAGAGGGGTGACTTATAACCTCACATAATACGATATTGTATTGCTGTGGGTCATTTCTCATTTGGCTGGCAATGATTTGTGCTGTGTGTTGGTGGTGGGGTTTTCATTTAGGAGACACTACTGAGATGACTTTCTGTTTAGTAAGTTGTGATTGAGGGTCAGACTGTATTATCAAGGTGTGGGTTAAGTGTGTAAATAGACACACACACACAGTCAAGCCATACTGATAGGGGCCAGCCCCCTAACAAAAATAATAATAATAATAATGCTTACATGATTGACATTTTAAAACCAATAAGTATTTTAGTAATTTACATTAGAGGTAAATCCCAGTATTTGTTCTTGATTTGAGATCAGGTTTTGAGATTACCTCGAAGGCCTGAAATACTTTTACGTGTTTTGAAGCAGGACACTGAATCCATCATGGCGATGTCTTGGAAAGGCACAAGTGGGTCAGTGGCCTGCTGACAGGCTTTCTGCACTTCATGCATGGTAGTAATACCACTTTCCTAAAAAAAAAAACCCACTGCAAATGTGACTAGCAGTGCATATGGGCGTAGCCGGTCAGTTGTGTGTGAGCAGTGTTGTGCTGTGCTGTACCTGCCACACAACAAACTTAAAATGGGTGGGATTACACTGAAATGCTAGTACAGGGCTGGCCTTTTTTTTCCCCCTCTTCCCCCCCCCCCCCCAACCCTTTTTGTGTATGTACTGTTTAGATTTTAGATTGTTTACTTTTACTTGAGAAAATAAAATGCCCCCTCCCCCACCTACCATGTTATTAGCCAATTTTTTTTGATGTTCATATTTTTTTACATGTCCTTAAATTGTATACTGTTGTCTTGAGCTGGGTGTGAGATGTGGCTGCTGTCTGGCACAGCAGCACTGTAGTAGAATTGGCAAGTAAGAATGTACAGATTAGGAATGGTGACAGACTGGTAGGGTGAGTTTCTGTAGCTCAGGTGAAACTAGTTCTGTTTTTTCCCCCCTCCCTCCTCCTCTCCTGGTGATGTAATTTGCTGGTATGTTCTAAAGGTGGCCAGAGCAAGATCAGATATGCAAAGAATTTTGCTTCCACTTCCTCCTCTCCTTTTTATATGACCTCGCCCACCCTCTGCCGTACGTTTTAAAAGAACGTCACATATGTGTGAAACTTTCTGATGACTTATTACATGTTATGTGTTCGGTACCTAATTTCAAGCAGACCTCTAAGAATCTTCTTTGCAGTCATTGAACTTGAAATTGTTTTGTTCTGCTAGGAGGGAAAATTGCTATAATATACTTGTTTGTGTAGCCTACTGGGTACATATAGTCTCCAAAAGAACATACTTTTCAGTGATATGTCAAAACATTTTCTTTTTAGTAGGGTTTTTTTTTGTGAAGAGAGCCTAATTTATTTTTAAATGAATACAATATCTTTACTTCCTCCTTATGAAGTGGAGTGATATTACTGTATGTTCCCTTCATGGAGAGATGACCTTGGGTGATGGTTTTGTGTGTGTGTGTGATTTCAGGATTGTCTTACAGCTGTGCGTCTCCTTTGCAATTCCAGGTAATGGGCCTTCCATATCCTGTCCCTTCTATACTAACTGAGTCATATGTTATGTTTTATTATTAAGTGTGAGAAGATAATCAACGGAAAGATGTACTTCTGTGTAAAGTCCAGAGGTTTCATTCTTCTTTTTATGAATTGAAATTGTTTAAAAATGTCAATGTGGAAGTACATCTCCCTTCTGGTGAGTTGTCACATGTCTCCAGTTTATGTAAAGTGTGCATTCCTTTAGCATGCATTGACATTGAGACATTAGTCTTGGAGCACTTTGGTGGACTTCAGGCTAATGGCAACTTTAAATTTCCTCATTTGTGTATGGCTGATTAACTTTATAAATGACAAGTAGAGATTTCCCCCATACCAGCTGCCTAACCTTACCTCACCTTGACATAGGGTGTATTAGTTATTCAGGGATCAGTGGCTCATTGCTAGATGCTCTGAGGCCAATCCAAAATGGAGTTTAAAATCCCTTTGCTTCATGATTTAGGTCTAGCCCACATAAATGCACATCCTTTGTGTGTGCGTCATTATTAATAGACGTGTTGGGTAATGGAGTCTGGTAGGGTTACCACAGCCCCAATAAAAAAAGGGAAGAATCCAGAACACTGGCCGCTGCTGTTATCCAAAGCTAACTTTGATGGTCGAATGTAATCTTGTATCTGATTGTGTTCACCCCTGTGGTGTTATGGTCTCTCTTCCCAAGAGTAAAGTGGCCTCCTGTGTATTACCCGAGCACACAGGAGGGGTGCAGTTACAGTTGCGTTTCCTGTAGTGGTGGTCATCTCGGGTGCACTGTACAGAAATCCAAGAAGGGTGGGGGGTGGCGTTGTAGAGTTGGGGTAGTCATGGTGGACATAAAAGATGACTCGTATGATATCTAATAGTAGCGAGCCATTGAAAATTGATTGACCAAGGTTGGAGTCCGCAGCCTCTTCAAGAGTAAGTTTATAGTCTAGTATTCAAGACCTTTTTGAAAAAGCATGCAGCTTAGACTGGGATATAACATTACATTGGAAGGTGTTTCTTACAAAATATGTGCAATATTCTTTGATCTTTATGCCACTTTTTGCTTTGCTGAGCCAAATAATATTGCTGTTTTTAATTTGCCTGCTGATTGTTCAGTCTTTCTCATTACTGGCCAGAGTTTAGTATAAGTATAAGGTGTCTGAGGCCTGTTAGTGCTCCTGTTTGAGGATCTGCTCCTTTGTTTAAGAAACAGGACTGCAGTTCTCATTAAGTAGAGCAGCGTTTCCACAGTACGGTGTGAGTGTACGAGTGCTGACAGGTAGGTATGCCACTCACATTTCAAAGATGTGTGAATCCCATTATCCAGTAGACACAGGCCACCACAAATTAAACCATTTGTAGGGTTGTGTCTTTAAAACGAAATCCAGATGTTTACTGTGTGTTGTATAATGCTAATCGGGCAAATTAATTGGTTTCTTAGCACTCTTAAAATTGTTGTCAGGCCTTCAGTTAAAAGTGGGTGGGTGGGTGGTTGGGTGGGGAAGCCACTTGTCTTTTCTCTCTGTTTATGTTGATCTAATGTTATATTAACTACTTTGAGCCTTTGGCTGGTGGTGGCTGTCTCCCTCCTGTAGCAGTTCAGTAAATGGTAAAAAGCTTTTGCAAAATTCCGCAGTGAGGTATGAAGTAAGACGTGCATGTGAGGTATAAGTTGGTACGATTACATGGCAGCAATATTGGGGATATATGGCATTCTGATTACTGTTCTCTGGCATGGTGTTCTGAAGGAGGCACAGAAGTGATCTGTGGTTTCTCACCAGGGGGTGTTTGGCTTTGTCTTCCTCTGGGAACATTACGAAGTTATGCAAGGTATGTTAAAGCAGAATTGAAAGAGGCCATTCTGGAATCAAACTGTGAATGGCACCGGTCCTAATCTTTTGATGTGATGTTGAAGGTTTGGCTTAATGGGCCCTTTTCTGCACTGTAAAAAAAATAATAATAACAACTGAAAACGGGTTGCTAGCAAAAGGCTTGCCATCTTATCCCATTGCACTTGACTTGTGTTAGCTTAGCGCATAACTGATTTACTGACAGTGTTCTAAGCAATTCATTATTTTTCCTTGCTGTATCCACAAACCTGTCGACTGCTTTTCTCTTCATTTTATTTCCAGAAAGTTCTGCATTATCTATCCATTGTTAACCAGGTGTAGTAACAGCTGTTGGCGACCTACCTGGAATTTCACCCTTCAGATCGACAAAAAGGGAGATCTCTGTGCAATAGGACAACATACTTCTTGATGCAAATGCAGTTGGGGACACCTCCCGCAGAAAGAGAAATTAGGGCTTTTACTTCTGCTGCTGCAGTCGCACATGGAGAAATCTGATTCTCTCAGCTGGTTTCACAGACCTCGATTTAGTAAACAAAAATAACATTGGCTAGTCCAAGAATAGTGCTTATCGCAGTCTGTGAAACCACCCCTATATTTCCCAGAACCTTCTGTCAGTATCTTCAATATAATATGATACAAATGCAGCTTGACAGTTGTATATATTTTTTTGTACTTTGCAATACTTTTTTCCTACTCACTGATTTGAGTACACAGGAAAATCCGGTGCACTTCCAGCTGGGAGGGACACTTCCTCCTCTCTCTCTCCAGCTCTGGGCCTTACTCCCGCAGGCAGACCGGAGTCAAGTTTTGTAGAGCAGTTTCAGGGTTTGCAAGCTGCAGGCTTTAGCATAAACTCACCTTATGAAGCGGAAAAGCAAATACTGGCAGTTTCATATTATCTGAGCTCCTATTTTTGTCTGTGCACGTTTACTCAAGTAAAGAGGACTGACATGCCCGGCACCCTGTGTTGACCTACGTGTAAATCGGAGAGCATGCAACCCTTCAAATGTGCAATTCCTCAAGACACCACACAGAGACTGGTGTATTTCCGTCCCTGACAATTGCCCTTATTTTACATTCACAATGGCAGGTTTAATTTTGTATTGGTTTGTTTAGTTCGTTATTTTAATGCTTTGAAATGTTTTCAAAGGGCCACACTTCCAGCAACGCTCGTAAGTAACCATATTCCACTGCAGTAGTTATCTGTTCACTTTTTCGAATTCGGAGGATTGCTTCCACAGTGCTTAATTTGTCACAGTTGGATGGGATAGCCTAATTGATGTTCTCAGACTGGAGTATTAGTAGTTAGTCCACGGTAGACCACCATGTTTAATGACACTAGGATGGATAAGTAAATCACAGTAAAGCATTTAATTAGGATTTTAAAAATATATATATTAAGAAAGGACAGCCATTTCCCTCCATGACATGGGCACGTGTGGTCTGTGTGTATATCTAATGACTTGACTGCTCATGAATCGCAATTGAGTGGCTAGCCAGTTGTCTTCGTGCCAGCAGTAGAACTTCAGAGAGAAACAGCTGTAGTGTTTAAAATGATTTTGTTTTGTCTGAGCCTGGTAGCAGTGCTCTAGAAAGAATGTGAGGGGCTGACCTTCGTAACGTGGGCAGGTGCACAATGGGATCGAGCTAGCGGTCAGGGCACCAGAACAGCCCCCTGCTGCCATACAGCTCCTGGGGGCTTATTGAGCACATACACTCAGTTGTGACAGTGGCATATCGGGTATTTGTCACTGCAATGGAGGAACACACTTTGCTTTAACAGCTGATTGCTCCATTGCCTTTACTCCCGTTGTCTTCGATTGTTTTTCTGCTTTGGTCCGTGTTCGGAAGCAAGTTTGCATCGCAGCAAAATGTTTTGAAATTATGGTATCGGTGTAGACTGTAAAACTTGGACCTCAGAAGATTGTTTTTCAGTTGAGCTCCCCTGGGTTTCTGTCCATGAATACTACCTGAGCTGGTATGGGGTGGAATTGGGGGAAGTAGTTATCCGATGCTATTGAAGAAAGGGTAAAATGTTTTGTGATGTAGACATTAATAACCAGGCATGATCTGCCATTGTAAAAGCGATTGAGCTGGAAGGGGCCCCACGTCTATCACCTATGAAGCCTGTTAAAGGCAGTTTTTATTTTAATTGTTGTGGTTTTATTTTTGACCCAACAGATATATTCAACCGATATTAGCCTTTTACATAAATATCTGTATTGGCACATATTCCACCAATTAATGCACCAATTTATTTTCTCAAACTACTGGCTAAATATTAATGGTGCATTTTTACTGGAGACTTAATTAAATCGCTTTTCAAAATTCAAAATAGGAATTGAAATAAAGAAATATTAAATGTTTGCTGAAGATGTTGACTGGATATCAGCAAACAAAAACTGTCTCCAAATGGCAAGCAAACTCAGATCACTGTAAAACATCCAAAGAAAATTTGTGAAAAACGCTTCTCAGACAATGTTGGATAAAACTGAAACTATACATTATATTTATAAAACTTAAAATCCTTCATCGTGTTTTGCCTATGATTCATATTGCAAACTAGAGGAGCTTTTCCAGATCAGATGGGACACAAGCACCCGGGGACACAAATGGAAATTGGACTTCAAGGCATTCAAAACGGAAAACAGGAGACACTTCTTTACATGGAGAGTTTTCACAATCTGGAACAAACTCCCCAGCGAAGTGGTAGAAGCTGAAAGTTTGGGAACATTAAAAAATACACTGGATAGGATCCTTGGAACAATTCTTTGTTGTAATTTTTCCTTTATTCTCCCTTATTCTAATTTAATTTTTACAATGTTTGATTTGTGGTTATTTATGATGAAAATGAATGTTAAGTTTATTATGTAAAATGTAAAAATCCTGGCTTCAGTGCATATTTGACAATTTCTCTTTGACGGCGAGAGTTTTGAGGGATCCATGCTAGAAAATGTATTCATCAGTTATTAATCAATTAAGCAAGTCAACCAAGGGAATTCTTCCCTCAAGAGGCTGCAGGTATTCAAATAATTGCTCCAGTAGATTCTAAAGGACTGAAGTTCCCAAACCTCCTGCTTCAATTATCAGAATGAAATCCTTCCAGGTGTTTATAAATTGATGATACAAGGGTGATCTCTAAAACCTGCTGAACAGGATTGAGCACCCCTGCAATAACACATTTCCTTCAAAGTATTAAACTAACCGATTACACTTATTTGGAAAACTATAAATAAATAAATATCAGACAATGCTTTTTCACTTCCAGGTCATGGACTAGCCTATATTTTTTGTGTAGCCAAGGCTCATTGGTGCATTGCTCCGAAATGAAGGTATTTATTTGATCATGGTAAACGAACAGAAGCCTATGTGTTGTGTGAAGGCAATGTTTATTTAAAACAGGTGTTAATGACAGTTTGAGTCCCTTTCGTTTCCATCACATTTTCTTGTGATTTTAACATTGCTGGTTGTTTCAGGATTAATAGTTTGATCATAGAAGTGAGGATCATTCCCTCTAGTAAATCTGGTTTATCGTTCAGGTGTTGGGTGTCCCAGCGCTGCTTTGAAGCTGTAATTTTTCAATTTTTCAGTTTTTGTTTTTGCTGATGCGTAATGAGGAGTGATGGAGACTTCAGTCTCTTGGGAAGCACAACCTGGTTGCTTTTGCATGGATTTGGTGCAGGTTAATGCAGCTCAATAGCATTTTGAAAGGGACTCATGCATTTTAATGGTATTTTGAGTCTGAGCATTTCACAATAATTTACAAGGGGGAAGTTGTGTCCCCCATCCCCCCCCCCCCCCGCAACTCACTCCAGGGAATGTAGGCTGTTTGCTTTAGTAATTTGCAACATTTTAATCTTCATATTCCCACTGAACTGTAAACATTGACTCTGTATGTTTAAGACGTTCTTCAAACTCTTTACGGTCCCGGAATAAATCTTAATCCCTGCTTAATTTCATCTGAGGTAATAACATTTTTATAAAAGATTACAGAAAATTTGGTTTGAAATAAAGACCCGTCTCTCTCCACTTGATGCAAAGCAATGTACTTGACCCCTTTGTCTTTAAATGACATTGCTTATATTCATGTAATTGATATCATTTTAACGTTATGGGTCTTAACTGATACTGTACTAGGCTCCTGTAGCTGCCGTATCCTTGAGTGAGTCACCTGCATTGTTTCTGTTGGATGACCAGACATTGATCTTCTGGCCACTTTGACTTCGAGTCATCCTCTTGTTTCTGTTGGTTTTCAAATGGAGTCTCTATGAGACTATAAATAGCCTTTCGATCATTTGACTCCTGTTCAAAAACTGACTCTTCAAACCTGTTTGTTTTTAAGCTCTCAAACACCAGGCAGTGCCACAGGGCCATTTGTGATAGACCTGCTTCATCATGTGCTCAGGGATGCATAACCTAACAAATCTATATACTAATTTGCTAAAATCTGTTCCTTTCTAAAATTTAATTTAATCCACTTTGAAAGCTGAAAGTGAAAGAAGTTAATGTGAATATAAGTATCCTCATCAGTGTTTTATTTCTCATCCATTGTTTTGTTACTGAATACGTGACCTTATCCAGATCGAGCCAATTGGTTTAATCTTTGAATTGGTAGTTGTTTTCTAAACTATTGTCTTTGCTGTTTTTAAACAGGCGCATTGTCATTTGAGTTTTAATTATAATAATATTGTGGTTTTATGACTTCCTCTTACCATTCTTCACAGTTGCTCCACCTTTTTAGAAGAAAAATTCAGTGTGGTGAATTTTTCCCTGTAGAGATGATGGGGAAATGTTCTAATTTTGTAGCCAAATCCCTACACTAATCTAGGCATGTCATTTCCTGACCTGCTCGAACATGGCACAGGCCAGCGAGCAACAAGAGCCTGTTGACTACAAGTTCAGCATTATGTGCTGTGATTAAGTACACAACATGCCAAAGCTGATGTGTAAAAACTAAACCACATAGGGTTTTCAGCACTGCTTTATAGACCAAATCTGGCTGCACCTATTCAAATGCAGAAGATCTGTCTGTCCAGATCATTACCGTATGAAGTTGCAGGTTCACGTTAAAGCTCTTGCGGCCCACCTGCTCTTCATCCCTGGGGACACGGTGTGTCTGAGGTGCTGCTGGGCTGAAGTCTTTACATTTGGTAGTGTGACGGGCAGGTGGATGTTGGAATGCAGAAAATGGGTCCTTGTTATGCCATGATGCCACTTATTTGTGGAATTGGATTAGCCTCCATTTAACAGCATTAATGGAGCTCCCTGGCGATGGGTGTCCTAAAGCAGTGTGATCTTAAACTAACTGAAGAGAGCGCTGGATCTGCTTCCTAGGCTGTGAGAGTAAATGTCCGCTTTACAAATCACACACACACGTACATTCGTATGTATACATGTGTACCGTATATTTACAGAAATGCTTGTGTTAAAATGAGCACCTCATTCCAAACGTGCTGGACATTATTCCTCAGCCTCCAGGTATCCCTGTGTTTTGGAGATCGGGAATGTATTCCTGGGTCCCAGTGATTCCCATCCTAATTCTGTAGGGCTGCATCTATATACTCTTCATAATGGTCTTGACCTAGTTAAGGGCCTGCTGGATGAACAGGCCTCGTCCCTCCAGCTGCTGCCTGGGATCCCAGTCCCTCTTGCTGGCTGAAGTCCTGCAGTGGAAATGCCCTCCCTATGAAGGCCTTGATCTTGTGATGTAATGCCTGACGGGGCAGAGGAGGGAGCTGAGCCGAGCCTTATTGGTGTTTGTGTGTGTTTTTTGTTAAACTAAGAGATTAACACATCCCTCCTTGCCAAGTTTCTACCTGCTTGCCTGCCTAGCTGTCTGGAAGTGGCCTTTGAGAGCTTTGGCAGGCAGGGTCAGGAACTGGTGTATTGCTGGCGCTTGGGTGGCAGTTTTGTTTAGCTGGGAATACAAGGTTTGCTTTTACAAATACTGCTTTTCTGGGCTTGTGCGCATCATTTTAGGGCCAGAGGGTGTGCAAGAGGCAGGGCAGAGGGCCGCTCTTTCACACAGTTCTACATGGGATTGCTGCAGAATGCTGCCTCCTGTAGATATAATCTGAAAATATTCAGATTAGGCTACACGATTTAGCAGCACTAACTCGGGCTCTGTGTGTGCAGCCCTACGGATCCTCTTACACACTCATGCACGTGTGTGCAAGTGTGTATGTATGTATGTATGTATGTATGTATGTATGTATGTGTGTATATATATATAATATATATGTGATGGATACATAAACGTGTATTTATTACGATATTCCTGGGATCTTCAAGTAAATAATCTGCTACTACCTCTGCAAAGGAATGTGCTGCAAACCAATGTAATAAGGTTTAATCGATGAACTGCCGTAAAGAAATCCAGGTACGGCACTGGGAGGCTCAGAACAGGATTTGCAGACGAGCATTTTCTTAAATACCGGACATCGACGTGGTGGGTCCTTAAGGATCCCCTGATTTGTTTTAAAGAAGGTGACTTTATTCATGAGTGATTAACCCAGCTTGATGGCTGTTAAGTGGAGAGAGCACTTTTTAATTGTTATTTTCTAGGCAGTCCTGTGCCTAGAAGTGGTGCCTGTCCTGTTCTTATTAAAAGATGTGACATAGATGTAATCCAGAGCAGCAGTCAAGCCCCTGTGCCGGTGCCTAGTGTTGTGGTTTTTGTGGGAGACGGCAGCTGTGTTACTTTAGCCGGCCGACCCCTTCATGACCCGCAGTGTCTGGCTCTTCTACACGGGAGCCCCACATGGGCTAATTGTGGAAATAATACTGCGAATTGCATCACGCCTGTGGTTTGAGTAAACTGTCGCACTGCCACCCTCGCAAGGTGCAAACTTAATGCACCCCTGCAGGAGTGCTTGTCCAGACTGCTGTGAAGCCAGCACTTGGATTGCATTCCCTGTGTGCCCAATGTAATGGCCGGCAGCACTGCTTTCTAAATGCTTTCACTTCTCTGAAGAGTTGGCCAGTTTTGCTTTCCTGGAAGCTGCTTGCTCCTGAGCACTCAGTGCTACTCTCTGGTTGGTCAAGAATGTGAATACCAACTTGATGACAAATGATTGGGGCAATACATTTAATCTGGAATCCCCCCCACCTCCTCCCATTCTTCAGCTCCTTTCTCTGAAACTCTAACCTTGTTCCATTCTGGAACATGCAGTTTACAGATTATTACTGAAGATTACTTTTGGCCAGTGGTCAAATTTTTCTCCTAAGGAGCATCGTAAATGCAGAGGAATGTGGATGTTCCTCTGACTGTATCTTTATAGTGTAATTTCGAAAATGCCTGTGAGATTAGATTGTTTCTATAATTATTAAATTGTGTGAATGTGTGGGGTGGGTGAAATGAAAGCTCAGGAAATAAAAGTTGAAGAATCTGGTTTAGAATTATTTTATTTTTAATTGATCCTCCGAAATAAAGGGAAATTAGATGTTCTAAGACTAATTTGCATGGTGGTATGGGTGGTTTGAGGACATGATAATTGTCTTGAAAAATACATTGATATCAAAACTCTAGCCTGATGGAATTCACTTTTAAATTGGTGTTCTTATATTCATTAAATTAGCAAGTGGGATTTTTTTTTTTTAATTCCTGTTTATATGACTATGGAAAAGGGGACAGATGCATCATAATATACTCTTTCTCACACACACAGGCTAACAGGTAACAGGCTCTGTTACCCCCCCAGCTGTCTTGTAACACTGAGCATGAAATGCTTCCGTCAGATGTCTTTCAGGACATCAAAGGTTAATGGAGCCTTTGCAGTTCCTGGTTTTGGTGTAGTATTTCTCCTCACTGTCTAACCTGGAGTGCATTGTTTCAGAAAGCAGCGCCAGCAGTCATGTTGCAGTGCATCGCCGAGGTGTTGCACTGTTTACACGTATCAGGCACCCACTTTAATAAAGACTGAATGTGCCACTCCACAAGCTCATGGCAGATATTGGGCTTCTACTAGGTTCATTAATTATTCAGTCTGTCTGTATTAAAGGCACTGGAAAGAATCCTCATTTAGTTTGTTTTTCTCGGAACAGTTATGATTGAGTTTAAACCCAATATGCCTGTGGTTAACTTGATTTAAATTGCTGTCCATAAAAAGTGCACCTGAATTGCCATGATTGTCTGGAAGATCCCATTATAAATTGATTTATTTTTTCATCATAACTTCCTGATGAATGGCTCCACCCCATGAGAAATAATAAACCTACATATCATTTTTTTTTTTCGTAAATGACCTAACCCTGCTTTCTGACAGGCTGGGCCTAGTTTAGATTATCTCCAATGAGATCATGCAATACACGTCTATAGGAAAACTAACCTGATTTTCTACCAGATACAACCTAGTTGCATAAGTGTCTCAGTGAAACAGGGTAACATTGTTAAATTGAAACTGTAAAAGGTATGTGCGCACAGATGCCGCACCCATGACAACAAAGTCACAGCAGGCCAAGCTTGCTTATGTCAGATCTGTCCAAGTTAAGACTGTTCCCTGTTCTCACAGCTCTGTGTAGAGAGGTAGGGCCTGTAAACTTTACAGACGAGCAGTGAACCACATGGGTGAAGAGCTCACCTTAAAGCATCTTTGAGCCCCTGTCCGCCTTGCCACCCATTAAATAGGCCAGTGAGATCGTACTGTTTACCAAGCTTATTGAAAGATTACTGACCTGTTTACTGATGCTTCCTCAGCAGCCAGAACATACTTTAGGAATAAGTAAGCCCATTACTAGGCCTCCCTACTATACGTCTGTCATCACCTAGCCTTGTCTACCTTCTTGATATAAAGACACAGTGCCTTAGAGCTCTCTTTTCACCCTGTCCATTTACTCTTACTCAAACGCACAGCATTTTGTGTAAATCAGTCGTCTTGGAATGTTTCCCCACCAAAAGAAAACCAAGAAAATAATTTAATGAAAAGTTGTTTAGATTTAAAGTAGTTTTCACTCCCTTTTGATTCTGGTCCCCCATTTATTAGGCATTCATTTAGTCTTTTTAATTCTACACTTCATTTTCATATATATGCTCTTATTGATTTTATTTTGAATCAAATTCTATGAAGAATCCAACCTTATATTGCTTATATACACACTTTTATATATACATATATACTATTTGTGTGTGTTCAAATACTCTAAATATACCAACAACAGATGAAACATTGGCCAAATAAAGGCATTCTTATTTGTGCAGCGTTTTACAATTTTACAACGTTGTTGTGGTGGAGCTCCAGCAACGCATGGGAATTCCTTTCAAGTGGGTTCAGTTCCCGGTTTTAGCGAAGCACGTGATTTTTGGCAACAAGCTCGGGTATTGTTGGCCTTGATCAACAAGTGTTGCCTGGGCTAATGGGATTGTGAGTCTGTGCAGGGCTGGCCCCGCTCTAGGTCATTAGCAGATGTTAGCGGCCATCTATGCCACTGAGGACTGGAGCTCTGAATGCCTTCTTTGTTTATATGTCAGGATCACTTCATACATTTTTTTTTTCCTTCCTCCTCCCCCCCAACATAAGAATTTCAACGTGGGAACACAGTTCAAGGGTCGCATATCCAAATGCAGAAAATATTGAGAGACCACAAGTAGACTACCACTGCACCGCTCCCCCCACCCTTCACCCTGATGGTCTATGAACTGCACGCTGGCCTTGATCCTCGGCTTTGTCCTCCCTCTCTGCAGCAAAATTCCTGACCTCCCAGTGTACAGCCTCACACAGGGTCAGGGTATACAGTCAGTTTCAGTCAAGCGCCACCTTGAGGGTTTACACTTCGTTCTCTTTGGCTATGAGCCATTCCTTTTGTGTTTGGAGACCTATTAACTGGGATAGTATTTGCTTACCTCTTGCTTGCACTCTAGTTTGACCGCAGTTGCAGGGTTGCGAGTGGTGTTGGTGAAGAAGCTTTGTGGCGCCAAGGCCTCGTCCAGCAGTAGTGACATTCAGTGGTACATAAGAGCATCCAGAAAAATGCAGTGGCTTGTTTCCTTTACGCGTTCCTTACTTCTGTAAACTTTAGAGCTGGGCCAGCATGGTTAATGTTTGCTCCTGCTATGCTCGGATTATGTATATGTTAAGACAAGGGCATTCCCCGCTGGGATGGCCTTTTCTGAAACGTTACTCTCCTCTTAAGTAACTCTGGGTGGACTATTCCATGTTTTAGTTACCTCTTTGAAGACCCAGGCATTCAGTGAACTTGGTTCTGGCTGTCTGAAGCCTTTTTAAAAATATATATAAATATGACTAGTTGAGTCTGCTGTCCTCTGCACAGGTGGGTGTATTTTTATTTTCATTTCTTCATCTTTTGTTTTTAAATCGCAGCGTTGGCTATGTGCTCTTTATTTCTCTTTAACAGTCAGCATAACAGCAGTGATGAATCAAGTAACATTAATCTTCCAACTGCAAGGTCTGGTGTAGTATAAGTCCTGTACTGTTGAGCAGGGATTTTTCTAACACAACTGTTTCCACATTATCAGTAAAAATAAAGCGGGGCCCTGGGAGCCAGGCTTGTTATCAGCACATTCCTGCCAGCTCGTTTTTTGTTCTGTTTGAGTGCTGATAACTCTTTCAGTGCTGATTGGCCATGCGAGAGCATGATTTACAGTCGAGTAGCGCACAGCATGATTCAAGAGCCTGGTTTACCAGTAACTTACTTTTGGTAATTTGCAGACTTCAAATAGAAACCTGTCCCCAACCCTCTCCCCAAGTTTTTTTTTTTTTTTTTTTTAGTATTTTCAAACGCACATGTCAGGAGCTAAACATGTCTTTTACCTGTGCCATTTCACCCTTGGTTGCAGTTGAGGGATTCTTATTTTGTCATGTATACACTTAATATTTTGAAATGTGTCTTCGGCAACTTTGCACATGTGCAATGCACACTATTCCTCGGGGGCGGGGGAGCAAAGTAGGGGAGGGAGGGGTGAGCAGGACAAAGAAATATCATGCAGGATTGTTGAGATTAAAAAATTTAAAATCATTATTAAAGTTTGCCATCCGGAAGTTAGTGCTAATGGCAGAGAATGCGGCGTGTCCCTGTTAGAGTCCAGTTGAGTGGAGCTGACTTTGCTATCAGGCTTGCTGGAAATAAGACAGTCATTGCGGGTCACTGGTCACTTGGGTTGTGGAACAGCGCTTGAAATTTTGAGACTTGCAGTAGATGCGAACCTTAATGTCTGACATGTTTGGGATTATCAAGGAACCGAAAGGAAGCTAAAGCAGGAGGGTGTTTGTGATCGCCGTTCAACAAGGCGTGTGTTTTACACATAAGCAGGAATTACTATTTGAAGGGAAAAATGTCTGGTTAAGCAAAGCATATTTGTGGATACAGCCTGGTCTATTAATAAATTGTGGAAGTGCCATGCAAGAAAATCCAAAAATGAAATGGAGGGCAATAAATTATCTACTGTATTGTCAAGAGCATTTCATATAATTAGGACCCTGTGTTTTGTGGGATTTGTCCATATAATTGATATGGTAAATTTCACAAAACAGCCCTGCATTTAATCAATGCTCTCTTCCTTTTTTGAATTTAGGTTATGTGAATATATTCATTAATGTGCAGAAAATGTTTATTTACACAATACATAAAATGTTGGTTGCCAGTGAAGTGAATTATGGGTACTTTTTGATTGGTCTCTTCCAAAATGTCATTATCCCTTGAAGGTCTAATGTTGGTGGGGGGGGATGATTCCATAATTTTAATTTGTCAACCAGAGTTCTCCAGAGACCAAACTGTAGGCCCTGATCCATTTTCTATCCCCCAAAAAATATCGAGCTCTATATCAATCTGTATCTTTTGGGTTGTGAAATGTAAATATTAGCTCCTCTCCTTCTCTCTTACATTTTCCTAAAAGCCAAGATTAGAGCTCTGGGGAAATGTCCTGTGGACCACTGTCCTATTGAGCAAATGGCCGGGGGCTCTGTGCACCTCCCGCTTGGCATCAGGGTGGGGTGAGAACGAGGCTCTCCTTTCCTGGATCTGTGCAGCACTTGCGGTCTGTGTAGTTTTTGCCATCTATTACATTAAGTCCTACTTCATTTGTGCTGCTCTAGAGGATCCCAGTCTTTTAGTAATTCATTAGTTAGACTTAAGCAGAACAGTGCTTTTGGCACAATCTGTGAAAATAACATTTTATTTAAAAAAAAAAAATACACAATCAGAGAAAATCAGAAATGCGCAAGTCAGGCATTTTTATAATCTCACACTAGGAATTTGAAACGCACTTAACCGTATTCAAATTTGAAATCGCTAGACTTGAAACCCCCTTTTTCAAATGCATCATTCTTGGATCATACTTTGCTTGGCAAAACAAACGTGCCACCAACCAAATGTACAGCATTTCTGTTTTAGCCTACGGTCGCAAGAGATGCATTTAGTTCCTGTAAAAGATATGTTAAAACCTTAATCTTGCAAAGAGAACGCAGAAATGGGAACAAGAAAGCAGTGTACCTGCATTGTGCCGGCCTCTCTGCAGTACTCTGGCTGTTTTAATATGTCAAGGGCTTTGAGAGAAAATGCAGAGATTTAGTTTTAATCCAAATGCAAGGATTTATTTTTTTAACTTTTTTTTTTTTTTTTTCCTTCCACCAGCTTTTATTTTTTATTTTTATTAAAAGTTATGCTTTCAGGCAGTGTTATAATAGAGAACCTTGAAATGTACTGCCGAAGAATGCGGGGATTACATTGCAGGCACACACGCTACATTTGATTTCAGAGTAGCAGAAAACTTTTGACCGCTCTGTTGTAGATTAGATTCTGTGTCCTGAAATTTTGCAGACCGGCAGCTAGGAATACATTGGAATCTTGTATTTTCAAGAACTGACGAGCAGATTTGAGGAAAAATATCTTTACATTGGCACCTTATGTAAACTAATATTTTTTTAGCTTTATACTGCAGAGTAGGAAGCCCCCCGGGTATGACTTTCTGGTTTGTTTTTCTTGTTTTTATCTTGTGAGTCTGCAAAAGATGCAATATTCTGGGAATTTCCTTGGTTTGTCGCTGCTTGTGAAGAAGGGCATCAATTGGCTTTTTCCTGCACTGGTGAACGTATGTTTGTGAAAAGGTTTGAATTTCTCCATAATCCCTATCGCTCTGGCTCAGCTCTGGCTGCAGGCACTCTGCTGGGCCGCGTAATGAGAAGGATGCAGCTGCTTTACAAGCTCTACCTTTGGGATCAGGCTAAAGGACAAATAAAGCTGGCTGTGGTTACATCACAAAGGCTGTTAGTGTTGTGCGTTTCTGGAGTCCCTTTGATGGGCTAACCGTTCCCTCATCTCCACAGACTATTTTGTGTCTTGGTGAGTTTTTTTTTTTTTTTTGCCTTACATTTTATGAGAGCTCCCATTTCCTAAAATCTAAGCTACCTTGTGAAGTGTGAAGCTGAATAATTATATTTGGTCATTTTTTTTTTTTTTCCTGGTGCCACACCCGTTTATTTTTAGATTCAAAACTGGAGTGGTTTGACCAGGACTTCCGGTTTACAAACTGGCCCTCCACGATTTCTGGGACGATGGTGTTGTACTTTCTACACACTTGATTGGGATCGTCTGTGAGCTCAGCAGAGAGTCTTATTTGTTCTCATGTGGGATGGAAAAGGCTGCGGTTCTGCAGGCCTCAACTTTCCGATCACAGCGTACATTTCTTCTAGTCTAATAGAGACTAGTAGGTGAGCTGCTCCAGAGTCCCTTGGGACAATCAGGCTAAGCACCGCCCTCTAACAATCCATGCCTGACACTTAGACCACTGGACCATCCTGCAACGCAGTGATGTGACTCCAAGAAATGCATACTAGCAGATTAGTTTGTGTAGGCAATCTGTGCTCCATGTCTTTCAGCCTTGAATATGCATTGCCACACTTCTAACAATGAAGAGTGTTTGGATTGCACAGAAAATTATGACCTCAACTTGGGTAGCTTTTTTTTCTTATTCTGTCTTCTTAAAGTAGGGGGGGAGATCAAATGTATCTTCTACTTAAATTCCTGTAGAAATTACTGAGTAGTGTGTGGAAGGTCAATAAGTGGGACATTCTGTGCTGTATGGTTGTTTTTTGTTTTTTTCTTCTGAAAAATACATTTGTAGCTGCAGTATATGGTGTGGGGGGGGGGGAGTTTCAAGATGTCTCTGGAGTACATTTCAAAACAAAGGACTGGATGTTTTTTTTTCTTCCCCCTCCCCGCTATCCATCGGCATCATACTGTTGAAGTTGCTTTTGGATTTAAAACGAAAAGCAAACTTGATGCAGGAGTGGTTGGACAGTCACTCACTGGGCTGATGCCACAAGAGTGCAGATGGGTAATGAGGCTGTTAAAATAGTACAGTGTTTACTGGTTGTGTTTTCGTCCTAATTTAAATTTTTATAGTTGGGCACATTTGTTCATCCGTAACATCAATCACTCAGCCTCTAAACTGAAGAGCACTTCTGAAGGCCAAACAGAATTGTTTTTACACCTTTGATGTATAAAAACTGTGGACAAGACTTTGTGCCTTCATCTTCTGGTCTTGGACTTGACTAGCAAAGATGTCCTCATAATCCAGTGAAAATAATGGGATTAATAAAATACTGTTTATTAGGTTAAGTATTTTACATTTACTTTAATAAAAACAATTCAATTTTTTTTAATACTTATGATTAAAATCATTTAAAATATCAGTCCTTAAAATCACTTAAAAAAAATTAAAATCTGTGATTTAACAAGGAACAAAACAATTAACTTAAAAAAACGTTCTCAAATCAACAAAACAAACGTGATAAAAGCAAAAACTGCACACCAACAAAAGGGTCAAATACATTGAAAATAACTGAAAATGCATTGAACAAAATAAAGAAACAATTAAAAAGTAAAAATAAAAAACAAACAAAAAAAGTCCAATGCATTTTAAATTAAACCCAAAACGGTCAATGTATTTGACAACAAAATATAACAAAACTATACCAAAAAAACCCTGAACAATGTGATTTAAAAACAACTAAATCTTTAAAAACAATTAAGATTCCTTTTTTAAAATCTTTTTAAAAACAATCATCCGTAAAATCTTTAAAAGATCTTGGACTTGGGCTCCAGCAGGGGGAACTGACCGTCCCCGGAGGTGGGTCTCATCATGGGATCCTGAGCTCCCCCAGATCTTGTATACGCCAGTTCTTGTAGGCTTCCTCCTTGCCCCTCTGATGGACCTCCAGATTGACATAGTCTCTTACAAACACCATGCCCCTCCGCGCGATGACGATCGGGTCCAGCTCCTGCTTGTTGAACAAACAGATGTTCCGTCCCTCCCACAGTGCCTGCTTCACTGCGCAGACGACACGCCACCAGCACCTCAGGGTAGATGATGAAATTCCCCTGGCCGGACCGTACAGGATCTGCTGGGCGGTCGCCCGCGCAGGAACGGCAAACCTGTGGAGGAACGGAGAAAACAGGAGCCAGGCCCTGTGGGCGGAGGGGCACTCACTAAAGATGTGAGCCTCCGTCTCCTTCCCCAGGCAACCCTTATAGGGGCAGGTGTCATAAGGAGCTATGCCCCTTCTGTGCATGAACACTCGGGTGGGGAGACACCGACTCACAGCCATCCAGGAGACCTCTTTCTGCGTGTTCGTGAGGCAAACGTGCGTAGCGTTAGCCCAGATAAACTGGCAGGTTTCGGGAGGGAAATCTTCTATCCGGCTGGTCTCCTGGGTAGATCTCATCTGGCTACAGATGGTCTTGTAATCCCAGGAGGCCAGCACGACTTTATGGAGGCCTACTTCGAGCGCAAAGGCTCGGAGCGCCCTGTAGAACGGCGGGGGATCCCACGAGTGCGGCCTGGTGTTATCCATGGCGCAGAGGCCGAATGGTCTCGGGCTGCTGGCAAAATAAAAGCGGTTCATAAAACTCACTTTCTTGCCAGCAGCCTGGATGTTCTTTACCACATAGGCCAGCCCCTGCGCCTTTATCAGCCGCACAACGTCCGGGACCCCCCTGCCTCCATCCAGGGTACCCTTCACCATCTGTACTCTTTTCAGCCTCTCCATTTTGCTCCCCCAGACAAACCGAAATATAATTCGGGTCACTAATTTTGCGATGACCTTGTCTGGGGGGAAGATCATTCCTACGTAGAGGAGTATCGGGAAGAGGATGGCCTTTACGACCAGCACCTTACCAGCCATCGTCAAGGTCCTTGTGCTCCAGCCGTGGATTTTCCTTTGGACCTTTGCTATGGCCTCCTCCCAGCTCCGGGTGCCCGTGTTGGTCCCGTCGATCGTGATCCCCAGAACCTTGATAGACGGCTTCACAGGGAACACGGTCGGCGGGCCCCGGCCGACAGGCCACGCCCTGGAGAGGTAGACCTCGCTCTTGGCCTTGTTCACAGCGGCCCCCGTCGGGATTAATAAAAGGTGACAGGAAAATCTGTTACAATCTCGGAATGATTCTGCTCCGAATGTGTGTGTAATGTTAAGTGAAGTGATTCCAGGTGTTCCCTTCACACGTGGCTGGAGTGAAACCTTGGAAATGGTCAGATGTGAGCTGAGGCAGGGAGATTTACAGCACACTGCTCTTCTGAATCCTGCTGTTAAAGGATTTATGCATGTATTATGGAATTTGTGTGTGTAATATTTGAAGGAGAGATTTATTATTATTAATATTATTGTTGTTGTCTTTTTTGCAATATGCGGTTAATCCCTTAATTTACTGATTTTATGTTTATTATTCAAGTACATTCTCTGTAAGAACAGGATTTCAGGCAGTTAGTTCACTAGGCCCTGAGTGTGCATGGCAGTCATTTGCTCATCACATTGGTTGGCAGTGTGATGGTGGCACTAAGCAATCACAGGTTGTCCCATCATTTGATGGAAAGCCAAACAGGCTGTGTTCATTTAGTTGGCATTCTTGTATTTCAGTCACTCTCAAGTGGAAAAATAGGTGGGCCCCCCTCCCACTTTCAACTTATATAAAATGCATTGAAAATAAACTGCCCTGCCCCCCACCACTGCAATGGAGAATGCAGAACTGCACAAGATGGAAATGTGGTTGTAGGAAAATGGAACTAAACAATTGTGTGAGGACTATTGCATCCCAGTCAAATCCTTGGGAGCGCAAGTTGCGCGAGTCTTCTGCCACCCCCTGACCTTTCCATTGGCTGCAATGGGAGTGTGACTAGAATCACATGAATACACACTAAATTAACACTGGAGGAAGAGGACAGTGATGAAGGTAGACTCCTCTTCAGTGTTCTCTCTATCCTGGGGGTAGTTATTAAAAATGTGCTGCGCATTAGACAAAACTGCATCAAACAGAACAGCCACCAGCACATCAGCTGGCAGTACAGTACTGTGAACTATATGAATAGAACAGTCATGTGCCTGGGAAGGGAGAAAAACAATTCCTGAACATATGATTATGCTTGTCAGTGTTTATACTGCCTGATGTATTTAAAACCTTTATTTTTTCCTCTCTCTTTCTCTCTCCATTGGGCTTCAGTTACTATGGCAAAACTCAATCCAGTTAGTTATGGCACTTACAGGGATTAATGCGGTTTTGCAGGAACAGGAAGAGTCCTCTTCTATTTTGAGGATGTGCTGAATGTACCAGATATAGGGAATTTAAAGGTTCATGTGCCACCTTTTTCAGGTGTCAGTCAGCTACCGTAAGGCGTGGCAAATGAGTCCCAGATCACATCTTGCATTTAAAACCCCACATGAAGAGAAACCAAACGTATTTTGAGCAAACAGACATTTTGTTTTAAAATGAGAACCTAAATATATGTATGTAGGCACGATTCTGTATGTGTAATTATAGTCTCCTGATAACTGCAGGCAGGATTCTCTACACAAACGCTGCATAATTCACTAGAAAAATTAAAATCTATAAATAGTTATAAATGTGGTGCATAAAATAACCAGTAAATCCTGCCATTACTCAGTCAGTGATGGACTTTGAAGCAGCTTGTATTCCCGGAAACTCGCAGAAGCCATAAAAGCCAGTGAGACCACTGCCTCGAACTGCACCACACATTGGGTAACCGGGAGTTAAATTCACTACAGCAGCTTGTGGTGCAGGCGAATATGCACTGGCAGGGCGCATGGTTTGTGGAATCTGCAGATCCCACAGAGCAGGGAACTGCCTGCAAGCTGAACCAGAGGTGCTCGTTTCAGTTTAAATAAAGACTCAGTGCTCGCAGTGTTAATGTACAGTATGTCAGTATAGGGGGTTGTACACAGATGTGCTTCATATCTTTTTTTTTTTTGTGTGTGTGTGTGCTTTCTCTTTTCTCTGCTTTGCTTCTACATTTTTTCTCCTCAGAATCTATCCTCCAGTGTTTGTAAGACTGGGTAATTATATAATTCAGTTTGGTTAAAGGATGTAGTTTTTCTCTAAGGGATAGGTGTAGAAGGCTTTAGGTTTTTTTTCTCTCGGCACGGGGCTTCAAGACATCCAGACCTTCTGCAGGGTTAGTTTCACCCTGATAATTTGTGCTTATATCGCTGAAAGTGGGAGATTGTATCCGCATGTGGGTTCTTGCAGCACTGTAAGTATGGTGATCTTTGTTTTGCTTGTGGAAATCGAAAGTCTTCATGCAGCAGAATCTTAGGAGTCATGCATTTTCAGGAGCAGTGATGTGAAAGTTAAAAACAATCTCTGCCTTGAATGCTGAAACCCCAAAATGTATTTGAATATTAGAACAGGTTCTGTTCTGTTTCTCTGCCTCCACCTTCTGTGTGATTGGAGGGAGCTCCTGTGAAGTTATTGGTTTTCTTTTGCACTGTAGAGAACATTGTGCTACAGTGTGGATTAGTGTAATTTATGGTAATTGCATAGATCTGTTAAAGAGAGAATACATATATACATTGTGAAACAGAAGGCTCATTCCTTCTGGGAGATTCTGTTGAATTTGGTCAGCACTGTACAGGTTAGAGATTTTGTTTTGTACACGTTAATGTTTTCTTAAGGTTTGCAGTGTGACTGTATGCAGGGTGTTGTAACTTGCTTCTGTTTGCTGTTCATAAGTGCTTGTGTGTACATAAGAAAAAAATGACCGAGCCGGTTTTTGTCCAGTGTACAGCAGTGCTAACACACCGCGAACAGTTCTGTTACAGTTCAGAATTTATTTTCAGGATCATAATTTTCTCCTTCAGCTGAAATGAATATCACTGCCATATTGCACAGGGACTAAAGAGGATTTTTTTTATCAAATACATTTTTATGTAATGCTTATTTTTTTTAATGACTGCCTCTCTAGTCTATTTATCTTTGTCTGTTTCTCTGGACCATTTCCTGCTGTTATTTGTGGTTAATCACAGAACAGCATTGCTTTCTTGAAGTTGGATCTTAGTGTATGAGACTTTTCTTGCTTAAGATGTACCTGCTACCTAATTATATATATATATATATATATATATATATATATATATAACTAAACAAATTCATATTGAATTTACTTGTTTTTCTTGTACTGTAAAGTAAGCTGAGAGAAAGTCTATCAGAGGACTGCTCTGTCGACAGTTGATTTTTGACTTTAAGACTTTCCTCTCCAGCTGTAAACGAAGAACCCTTTTTGTGGCTGTTCTTTTGAGACTGAATTATTTTCCACTGCACTTCCACTGTCCCTGAGGCTGGATTAAACCCATTATTGTACAGCGAAAGGCATGTATGACTTTTGCAGTGTACCAACCCTTGGTCTCTGTTGGTTCTTCCTTCTGAAATGTTTAATTTTTGTAAATCTTATCTTGGGTTTTGTTTTTTCTATTTACCTTTTGGTGAAAGGATGTGCCTGCCAGTGCCGTGACATGGGTGGTAGGTCATAAGTCATCCCACCTTGATGCTCTGAAATGCTTCCTGTATCCTGCAGTTATATAAGGGGATGCTCTGGACCAGCCCTGTCCGACCTGCCTCCTTTCACACTTTCTGCCCCCAGTAAATCACATTCCACAGAACACCCCTTTCGTTGCTGTGGATCTGCTCTGTGTTGTTGTGATGGCTGTAGTTTGAGCTGGTCCATGCATGGGGGACCCTGCACAACAGTAGTATTGTATATTGGGAAAAGACATTGGCCATCATTTTTCAAAGTGTACTTGATATTATTGACATTGAATCTGTCCCAGTGTGTAGAGAATTTACAGTAGAGATATGACTAAGATCTCCTTTTGATGTCGTGTGTGTTTGTTTATCCGTTTACTGATGCATCAAACTCTTTCTGAACAGCTGACCTCAGATCTCGGTGGTGGGGATCGGTAGGGGTCTTGTCTTAGAGCAGTATTGTTTCTTAGAAGCAAATGCAGTGTGTTTTCAATTCCTTGCCTTTGTAATGTGAGGAACCAGAGTGTCATCTTGTGCCATTAGTTCCGAACTATCGTAATTGGTGGTGATGATGTAATGGTAATAATGTAAGTGGTATCCGTGGAAAGCCACTGAACTGGTTATGCTTGTGTGAAAGCCTGTTTCTCTGGAGCAAGATATTCGAGTTGTTTGCAGAGCCACTAATCTGATCTTTGTCACAATGAAGCAGGACTGTCCACCAGGGCCTGTCAGTTGTGCGCAGCCCGACACGGTGTGCCAGCTCCTTTTGCTCCACACTTCCAGGGGCTGGGTAACATCAATTAGATGAGCCTTCTAGCACTGCCTTTTTCCTTTAACAGTACAATTTAATCAGAGATAATAGAGCTATTTATAGTCCCTCTTCTGAGACAGAGAAATAAGTACACGAGCAGTCATAATTTAATAACTGAAAAAATGACCCTGTGAACTTGCACAAGGCAGCCGGCTGTGCAGCTTGGAGAGATTTTAACTCTGTTTCATCCTGCATTAGCATTGCGTCGCGTGCCACTCATAAGGGTATCTGTTCCTCATACCTGTCTCATGTTGCTGTGCTCCTGTGTAGATTGGGCATCTTCTTGTTTATGTACTTTCTTTACAGGAAAGGATTTTATGAGGTATTTTTCTCCTTTTATTGTCTTTCCATTTTTATTTATTTTAATTAAACAAAAAGTCGGCTCTTTTGACAAAACACAGTTCAGTGCTGCCAGATCAGAGACAACTGAAACAAAGGGCCCTTTAAAGTAGGATCAAGGGCCGGCTGCCCACCCCTGCCATTTCACAGCGCAGGATTTCTTTGGCTCGTATTCAGACGAGCTGATGTGAATGTATAAAGATGCAGATCATCTCGGGATAAACAGTTTCATTATGTTTTGTTCCTCTGGTATGACTATTAGATAAGCCATGTCATTTTCAGAACAATTTTTTTTTCTTCCTCTTGCAAAATTTATGTTTTGACAAAGGGAAATGAAAGCAGCCTTTCAGTTCCTTCTCAGACAGTGAACACTCAACCTGTGTAGCGAGATTCAGCTGGTGACTTTTCCCGATGAGCAGTGTGCTCTGCAGAGGCCAGTGATGGTGACTGTGGTCACGGCTAACAGTCTCCCAACTTCAGGTTGCATCCGAGGCTCTCGTTGGCAGGCACGTCTACCCACCCAATTAATTTCTGTGAGAAAAGGAGCAAGTATTGTGCGGATCACTTTCATTCCTTGTTATCCATGGAGGCTGGCTGTACACAGTCGATCAGTTGTGGTGTTTGGTTTGGATGTGTTCTTGCAACTTGGTGGATTTCACCTGGTGTGGAGATAATGGTGATGAAGGCTTTGTGGCTGATGAATGAATCTTAGATGTTTGTTTGTTTAAGTACTCCATTCGTCCATCTCTCCATCCGTCCAAACAAGGCACAGGTTTATATTTCTCTGTTTTCACTTTCCTAGAAAGAAGAGCCTTAGGAAGAAGTGACTTTACAAATGACTCGCTCTCACTCTCAAACTAGGCCATGCCATAAGTGTCACAACCAGGTGGGCTGTGAACCTGACTGGCTCTGCTGCTTCTGTGCTGAATATTGGCTGACCAGTAGTGGGAGTAATGCCAGCAGGTTGATTTAGGTCTGGGGCCCGGATGAAAATTGGAGCTTCGACTTGCTCACCAATCAGCAATAACGGCAGTAGCAAGAAGCCGCTGACAAATAAAAAGGAGTTTGCGACTGACTGACTGGGCTGGCAGAAGGTTTACTGCAATTTCGGCCCTTCCCTTTCTTTAATTGGTAAAATACATGTAACTTATAAGTTGATGGGGAGACATTTTCTCCCTCAATAGATTGGTGGACAATGTACACTTGGGCCAAAGCAGTGTCTTCAAGTTTTTTTTTTTTTTTTTTTTTTTTAAAGAACATACTATCATATAGAAGATTACTCCCTTTTCCTACCAACTGCATGATGTCAATCAGCTTACTAAAGTACCCCAAACTTTATCACAGACTCCTTCTTGGTCTTCTGTTCTCTATATGGCCTTGAATGAAATTGTGTTTTTCTAGGAATTGGCTACACAAACTATATTAATCATGGTCTACCCGGTGTCATACACAGAGCTGCAAATTGAGCACAATTTACATAATCTTGCTTCAATAGTAATGCAAAGAGATCATATTAGGCATCTAGACAAGGGCACTGTCCCACCTCAAAGCTATGTTTAATTAACAATTTAAAATCCATTTGATATTGAATTGTTAATCGATCTCTCTCTCTCTCTCTCTCATATATATAAACTAGTATTATTCTGATACTGTGGCTGTATCAGTTAAATAAACGGCCACTCTCTCGTGCCTGTGTTTCTATGTCTCCCCTGTTTACTTAGTGCAGCGATACTCTGATTAATACGCAAGTGCCACGCCCAGCTGATACGGTTCTCGTTGCAGTGCTGGTGGTTCAGCCTGGGGCAGTGTAGTGCCAAGGTACGGTGATGGATAAAAACAGTGGGCTCAGTTGGCTGTAGATCTGAGGTTGTTTTTTTTTCCCCCCACAGAGCAGAAGCCCTGAATACTTGCACTGAGACATGCTATTGGTGTGTTTCAGTTTTTAACCGGTGTAGACCAAAGCACGTCAATGGGGGCACAGTGGGAATATAATATCACACTTCCAGCTTATCGTCATTGCTCCCAGGCATTTCTTTTGAGAAAGATTTTCATCCTGAGTTTTAAAAAGATATGCGCGCACACACAAGTATTCGGTTGACTGGTTGATGTTTTCGCCCTCATCTTTACTGACACTGATCTCTGATAGGCCATGCATTTAGAACTGGGAAAACCAGAATGTATTATTGTCAGGCATAAAGAAATGTGCTTGCATAAGCCTATCCAGTTATCAGTGTCTTACCAGTGACAATGTCGCTTTTCTTCTGCTTTGATGCTAAACACTAAATGTACTTCTGTACATTGTCATGGCCCCTGCCATATCCAGTGAAGCCTGAACTATAGACGTATTAAGCCTCTGCCACACTGTACCCATAATGTTGACTTTTTTAGTGCAGTATTATACAATATGTTCTACAATTAACTTATTTTCCAAGGTCATTCAACAGAAAATGTAACCTTAGTCTTCGGTATCAATTTTTTTTTTTTCTTTCTAAAATTAAATAAAATATGTATTCCCCCTTCCCTCCCTAGTCAGTTTTAGGATTAAAAGTGTAGTAGGCATATGTATGAGTCCATGACATCTGGGCACAGCAACTGGCTGGTTTGCACCTCGCAACGGGATGTTTTCTGTGTGTGTGCGCAAGTCAGCTCTCTGAAAACTGTTTGTACAGGTACATCCTGGAAATGTGGGGTCACGCCATGTGCTCGCAGCCCTGCTTCCTCTGTGCTTTGGCCTGCCTTGGCCAAGATGCAGTTTCCCAGAATCCCTGGAGAGTGAAAGATAACTACAAATGGGATGAAGAACAACGCAAGCCAAAAGGAACAGGATTAATTTGGTGTATGCAGCAGCATGGTTCTGTTGTGTGAGCTTTTCTATTCGGCAATTATCTTCTTTTAATTATTTGCTTTATTCAATGTGAAATATTCCATGTAAAAACTGCATGAGCAGCAAGTTCCGACATTTCCTTCGCAAAGCATGGGCAGTCAAAAATTTGAATCTGTTTTGGTGAGCACTGTGTCACTTGCAGTCAGAGCAAACTAGCTAGCCACTGTGTGATGCAGAAGGAGTTGCAGTGGAAAGGTCACAGGCACCGCTTCCATGAGACCATGGAGACCATGCAAAACCAGTGGTGAAAACTATTGCGTGCTTGATCTGTGTGTGCATCGGTTACAGTCTCTTTAACATGCATGTTCAGGTCCATCATGTTGTGTGTTGCATCTTTTCATTGCAATGCAGTTCTCTGGCAAAATACAAATCTGTGGCTTGTCTGTCAACGTTTAATTGAATCTGGAATGATGCATATTTGGCGAAATAATAAGTAATTTCTTTATTTTGTCTACTCATGCCAATGTGAATGTATTAAAATAAGATTGTGCTCCCCTCCTGTTGCACCTATTGGTCCATGTAATTGCAGGTGTAAATGTGCATAATTACTCATTTCTAATGGCTTTCATTAAGGCTGGTCAGGGACTGCAGGTCATAATCACTGCAGTGCAGTAGCCGAGTGTCTCGCTTGTGATTCCTAGTTGGTAAACAAGTTGGGAGGTGAAATTTAAGTATTTTTTAATTTGTTTTATTCTCTGTATACTTTATATTGTATGTGTTTGCAGGAGAAAGCAGTTTGACCTTGCTTTATTTAGCATTCATGCAGTTAGGATGAAGAACCCTAAGTACAGAACAGGATTTGAATTGTGTAATCAGATCTGTGAAGTTTGTTGCCAAACCCTGATTGCTGTAGTGGTGGCAGCCTCTCCTGTGGACACGCTGCTGTGTTTAATGACAGACACCTGCACCGTGTTTACACCTCATATTTCAGAAATCTGCAGCAAGCCTGCTGGCGCAGTACACTTCTTTGGCATCCACTGCGCTGAAGAAGTTCACCTCAACCTTAGATGGTAACTGTGCCTCTTAATTGCTTCTCTCAGCCTGGTGAATGGAGCTATGAGTCCGCAGCAAGCTTCAGTGTCCCGGTATCCTCTGCCCTGAAGGCTCGTGGGCTCCCCCCCAAAAAGCTAGTCTTCAACCAGACAGGCTTCGGATAAGCTGAATAAAGGAATTGAAGTTTGCAGAGGAAGAACTGCTTGCATTATCATCTGTGCCAAGTTAGTCTATTTTGCTGTAGCTGGAACAAAATAATAAAGAAATCGGCAACATTTAAACTGCATACAATTAGAGTCATTATTTAGTTCAAAAAAGTTATCTGTGTCAGTTTGCATAAAGACACTGCCAAACTGGCAAATTCTCACTTAATTTCTGTCAGCAGTGGCTACCTGCCTTCCACATCAGGCATAGCCTACATTGTTTCAGAGATGTTTTGACACAGCAGAAGGACTGTCTGGCATTTATTTGATTCCAAAAAGTTTGTCGTCTTAGCAGTGCAGCTAAAAAAGCATCCGGCTTCCTAGTCAGGAACTGGGTACCTTGAGGATTTCTTATGTTGGACTTTCCTTCCTGCTGTGCAACAGCTGGCCACCAGAACCAGAATAGGAGATGGCAGGGTAGCACTCGGACGTCCCATGTTAAGGTTAAAGGCCAACGCATTCTAGTCTCCCTGCCCCGAGCTGTGCTTCACCTCCCGGCAGGTGAAGGAGGTTCTCTGGGTAGGGGCGCATCCTCGTCCTTCCCACCTATACCGCAGCTGCTTTTCCTTGCTTTTCTGCATGAAGAGGAGCTGTGGCTGGCCTGTGCAGAGCCTTTACTCCTCCTGGTGACTTCAGCCTCTTTTCTGAGTTTTTCAAGTTCCTTGATGATTCTCCCCCCTCGCTCCCCCCACCTGGATAAAGCACAGACCTCCTTCAGGGAGCTGGAAGTGACAGACCAAGCACTGCACCCTGTCGGCTTTAGGTTCTTAGCTGTACACAAAAATAGCTCTACAGTTGGTGTATTTTAGTTTTGTGTTTTGTTTGAATGTGGTGTACAGTTTTCTTTTACTCTTCCCCATCCTCCAAAATAAGTTGCATCCATATTCCATCTTTTTTTAATGTGATTTTATCCACACGAGTTGTGATGAGGGAGTTGTACGTCTCATGTTTACAACCGTATTCTTAAGCCTTGACCTTTTTCACTGTAATTTTTCTGTTCAATTTATATTTTTATTTTTAATGCCTCAATGCAGTATGTCCTCTAAAAGCCCCTCTTGATGTGTGACCTTCAAAGACTTACACAAACATGAAGGGGAGGATACCTTAAAATAGGTTAAGTACTTCAGCACAATGCAAGACCTGATTGCACGAGCCGAGAGCACGTTCTACTTCAGTAGCGTGCAGCGTTTCATATCGACCGTTAAATTGTATCAACACTCTGTTGCCATGGAATCCAAGGGCAAGGGGTTAAATGCCTGTTAATTACTGGGATCAACGGTTCAGGAAAGTGTTTTCATCTCCTTTCCTACGATTCCCTCTTGGTTTATTTATCATCCGCGTTCGCTGCAGCTTGTTTGACACAATCGTTAGGGTAAATTTTTAAAGCTGTTTTTTTTTTTTTTTTTTTGCTGCTGCTGCTGCTGTTCTTGTTTTGTTTTTCTTCCTGGGAGTGAGGACTATTCCCAGAGTAAATGGAGGGACAGTACATTTTTCAATTCTCATTACACACATAAGAACTGGAACTTTTTTTTTTCTCCCTCAGTTTTAATCATGCCTCCTCAGGAAGTGACTATCTCCAGTGTACAAAAGGAAATGTTCAGCTTAAGATAGAGATCCGTTTTGTGTTACTCATCAGGATTATCTCTGAACATGTAAGAATGCCATAATGTCTGAATTTTATAACCAGTGAATTGTGAATTCCTGACATAATTTGTTTAAAGGATCTGCTTTAAAAAAACATTGAATGTTATTTTTTGTTATAACTGTATACAACCAGCTTGCCTTTTTTTTTTTTTTTTTTTTTTTTTTTTTTCCAACTGAGCTCTCAATTAATTAATTGAACCCTTAATTTGACTTTTTAAATTGTGTAACCTAATACAAGTTGGTTCCTTAATAAGATACAATGTTATACTTAAAACCACAATAGTTTAAAATAATTAAGACTGATTTGGAAATTACTTCAGTTAAGGGTTAAATGAATTAATTGAGAACAAAAACCAGCAGTGTAGGGTGTCCTCCAAGACGAGGGTTGAGAACCACTGCTTTAGATGTCACTGTAAATTAATGTCAACGAGTCACTGAAGAAGCCTTGTATGCTAGGACTTTTTGGATCATTGCTGTACTGGTCACTTTGAAATTTCCCAGTTTTGACTTGAGCAGCTTTCGCTTTGTATTAGGTTCAGCCTTTTCGGTCAGTACAACACCAGCAGACAGCTAAACATTGATGCCACTATGTTGAAGTTGCGAGTTCCTGTCACACTAAATTTGTGGTGCTGACTTCCTATTATTTGCTTACTATATTGCCGGCCTGTGATTAGTGGAGCATCTGAGTGGTATGCCCAAGTGTGTAGTAGATCTTGCTCAGAACAATTTGATTATTCAGATTGGTTTTCTGGGAGGAGCAGCAAATGATTGATTAGGGTTAATTTACTGCTTTAATTAAAGAACAGGTACTTTAATTTGTATTGATTGCCCTCTGTAATAGTGTCAGCTGTTTTCCAATTAAGTGACCAACTAAGAATTAGCATTTTGGTTGGCAAAAGGGTTGTGGCATTTGAGCAGGACCATAAACTGAACCCGAGAACAGAGTGTATTTTTTGTTTTGTTTTCTGGAATTGGTTTCCTCTAGTCAGGTCGGGCACTTCGTTGAATTTGTTTCCACGGAGAGGAACCGATGCAGACTTTGGTGTCTGTCCTTCCGTGAGTTCGATGTACTAAATTAACACATTCAGCATTATTCTAACCCCTGCCAGAAAAATCAATCTGAATAATTGCAATCCATGCATCTCCTGAGCAGTGCTGCTGCCATTTTTTTTTTAATTGCTACCTGTTCAATAATTCAGCTTTGTTGTTTAGTAGCCTGGCTGGGGCTCCTCAGAGGAATTCCAGCTTCCCAAGGTAAACCTCTGTGCTCAGTGCCATTACAGTAAGTTGTGAGAGAAGGGCGCATTGTATTTATTTATAGATTTATTTTGCATATAATTTTTTTGCTTTCGAAGGCGTCGTGTCCCAAAATCAGAATTGCATTTTAAAACGTAAGGATCTGTAAAATGACTTTTGCTGTGCACAGTAATCTGGAACCCCCCCAAAAAAACACTGTAGAAATTCACTCTTCTAAAGCAAACAAATTAGTGTGCAGGATTGCAATGCGCTCCATCATCATATATGTCCACTGTTACTGCATTACCTCAGCTCTTGTTTTTCATGGGCAATGCCAGTGAAATTGTCCAAGCAGCATTTTAGTATTTCAGCTGAAGGAGCACAGAGACCCTGCTATGTAATAAATGGGAGTGCTCCTGTGATGTCGCATTACTTCCTAACATTGTGTTCACATGCGCTGCTACAGCCTCCTGAACCCACTCCTAATGGCAGTGCTTTCTTTTAAACTCCTCTGGGTGGGGTCACCATAATAGAACGATATATCGAACGTCTTTGTGGCAGCTGAATGCCACTTCGAATTACCCAGACTAAACATCATCAAAGTGGAATGCACTGTGTGTATGGGTGGGTAGGGTGAACAAACTGTAAATCACCCTGGATTAGGGCGTCTACAAATAAATAAATAACCATAATAATAATATGGGGAGGTTCTGATGCCGTGTAGTTGTGGCTTAGTTTTTAATTCAGCCTTCAGCTGAAAATCTGAGCGAACTATTGGCTTAGCTCAAATTACTGATGTGACTTGCAATTTGGAGCCGAGACCGGTGTAATTAAGGCAAAGACGACCTGACGCCACTCACAGGTTAAACACAATGAAGTAAATCAAAGCGGTTGTTTCTCCCACTCTGTTATTTAAAGCTTCAGGCTCAGCCAGGATTGCTGCTAATGGGGGCGATAAATATACCGTGACACAGCACTGGAGCACAGAAGCCAGGCTGAATTTGGACAGAGAAAGCTTTAACTGTCGTGCACCTGCACTGTGTGTAGGCGGTTACCCACTCTGTTTTAGTGCCAGTCCTGTGCCACCCCCTCATCCCCTCTCTTCTCCTTTTCACAGAATCTACCTATTCCAGTTGTTTGTGCTGGGGTGTTTTAGCCAAATGTGGTACGTTGGATTGACAATGTTTTAATTAGCTGTAGTCTGATCAGAAAGCCTCCAGAGCTCATCTGCCTGGAGCCGACAACTGCCTTTCTAATTGACGGGCAGATTGATCCGCCGTGGTCTGCTGCATGCTCTGCCCCGTACTGCGGTCTTTGTGCTGGAGTTGGACCGGCCAGAACTCGCCTTGCTTTCCCTTGCAAACTTTTCATTCTGACCTGATCATAGGAACCCAGTTTAATTTTTTACACTTTCTTATTGGTTTAAAGACGCCAGAACTCACCTTAACTATGTGAAAACATGATGTATTTGTGGCTCCCTGCTCTTCTTTTGCTTCCGTGTGGCTCCTGCTCAGCCTCGCTGGATCCGTAGTCAGTGTTCAGATGGAAAGGGCGATGTTTACCTAGCCTGAACCGCAGTTCAAGTCAAGCGTGACATCTATTTATAGCTCCAGTGCATGTACTATAAACCAGAAATAATCTGGATTCTTGCATAGCTCTGCATTAGACTCCAACATGAATGACATACTGCTTGCTTATTAAATTTACACTGTAAAGCTCCATTAATATTAATAATTTATCGATGCCTGCCACTCCATGCAGGTCACAGCAGTTGGGATGACAGAGCAGTATAGATTTATCATTGGCCTCCCTAGCCGAGCTGACGGCTTGTTATAAGTTACCTGAACATACAGTAGGTTTAAAAATAGCCAGGAAATTATTTGTGGTCTTTTATTTGGGAACAGGCTTGTCTTGGTCCTGTAAATGTATCAGTTTCTAAAAATAAACTACACAGATGTGGGATCTTTTTTCCTCCTCATGCTCCTGGGATCACTCCAGTTCTAGGTTCTGTAAATGGATATGAATTCGTGTGTTTGCTGTGCTGTGTGCAGTTATGGCACCGTACAGTACAACTCAGCAGCCTGTCTCGGAGTGTTAATCTCGCCGTAGCTGCATTGCAGAACTCATGCAAAATAAATAAATAAAGGAAAGAACACCCTCCTTAGCAAAGCTAAAGTGTGCAACTGCTACCTTCTACTTTCCTCACAAATGTAACATGCATGTGGATTTCTTCCCAAGATGAAAACCCTAAAACAGGTGGCTGGTGCATAGGTGTTCTGTGTTTTCTGTTTTGCAAGTTATTAAGGAAATGGAAAAAGTGCAGGGCATGTATTCGTTGTGCACTGCAGCTAGGGCAGGCTGTCTGTAGATCCTGCTTACCCTACACGCTATGTAGAGAACCGTGCCTCATTCCTCTCGGTGAAAGCACGGAAACGAGCAGAGCTCAGTGCTTACCCAGCAGGTCTCTGGAGTATACGCACAGTTTGTATTTACGGTTACAGTTATAGCAATTTGTTTGCCATTGTAGAAACGCACAAAAATTTAGAATAGGTTTTCATTTCGAGCTTTGGCTTCATTTTCTCTGAAAACCCTCCATACAATTATGCTGGATTCTGCACTCTCCAATTTATTTTCTGTGTTAAAATGCACCTTTTCTGATTTAGGATTGAATAAAGCTAAAAATGTCACCTGTGATCTGTACACGTTTTAATTTGTATTTGTTTGAGCTAAAGCCCAAATTGTGTGTAAAGCTAAATTGGAGAAGCACCACTTTATCTTCATAAACCTCCAGTAGTCTTCAGTAGGTGTAGTGGAGTTGTGGAAGTCGGCATCTCTAATGTGTTTCTCTTTCATCTTTGTTGCAGAGTGCGGCAATGGAGGAAACTGTGATCTGGGAACAGCATACCGTCACCCTTCACAGGGTGAGTACAGCCCCCTCTCGCGCACTCCTCGCCAGCTCCAGGATGCTGGCCGAATGCGCACACAATGGCAAGAAAACCAGATGTCAGGAAGCCAACGAGAGGAAGAAGGGCTTTGTAGTATTACTGTGTTGCAGTCTTTATTCGAGTTTGTTTCAGGGGAGATTAATCTCATCCTGCACAACCCACAGCTTTGGGCTGCAGTGCTCCAGCTGCCTCTCGTGTGCTTGCTCTCTGAATTTGTGGTCTCTTGTGGTTATCGGGTAAAATGCATAGAATTTTTCCGGTATTAACAACCAAAGTTAATTGATTTGAAAGAATTAAAAAAATGTTGGGGGTGCTGGCCCCATTTCTTGGGTGTTGTGTTCTCCCCCCAGACATATTCAAGGATTTAAAGACCACCAGGCACACGATAGTGAGGGCATTAACCACTGTTAAGTTTTGCTTGTCCTGCTGAATTGAGTGACTGGAACAAGTAGGACAGTATCCCAGTCAGGTACTTCATGTCTTCCATTCTTTACCTGTATTACTTATTTACTACATTACCATTGGTTCTCTTCACTAGTGTGTAACTGGAGAATAACAACCAGCCTACAGTAGCAATCTTCCTTGTGAACCGACTCTGCGGAGATTATGGAGAACAGTTTTGGTGTTGTGCGGGTTTCTCACAGTCAGCTGCGGAAATGTTTTTGGCAGCCACTTGTTTCTGCAGTAGTTCATTAACACAGTCTGGAACAGGAAAGAGACGCCTCCCCAAAACAACACAAATAACAGGCTTTGCAGCAAATGAGAAACGTACAAATGGGAAAACCCAGGATGATAGAGAACTTCTCCTTTAAAGACAAGGAAGGGGGCCTGAAAGTCTACTGCCTAATCTTCCTTTCCAAAGAATGTGATAAGGCACGGATGCTGGTTATAATGTACAGTACATATACACTGAGATGAAGTGGTCTAGCCAGAAAAGACCATCTACATTTTTAGGAGTAGTCACACTACTCTCCCCTCCCCCCCCCCCCCCAGTTAGGATGCAGTCACTTGGCCTAGGAGTGCTCACTGTGCAATTATGTACTGAAGCACAGCTATTGATAGGACTGAATGGAGCTGATCAAACCCAAGTGAAACCACCAGGAGAGAGGAGTGCTGGTCCCTGAACTTTCCATCCAGGCGGCTGCAGGCCAAATGTCGAAAAAAAAAAAAAAAAAAGAAAAGTAAAGATTAGATATTCTTGTAAAGTTGCAGCTATGCATTATCCCCTTGTAGCAGGCTGAAATGGTATTGTGCTTGTCACCTAGTTTGATACAAATAAACACTACCGTGTTCCTTACATGGACTGATTCGATAAGCAGTAGTTTTGACATCAGGCATTGTTCAGTCATGTTTGAATGCCTTGTAGGTTCTCTAGGAAATATAAACACACCAAATTATCAGTTTTTAAGTAATAACAGGAGTGGGGGAGTTATTAACAGTTTTGAATGGTGCTCATTGTTTTCCGTTCAATGTGGTTAAATACCAGTTGTTACACTTAAAAGCGCAGTTGCCTGGGAATGTCCTGGACCTGATTACTGCTGCAGCTTGTGGAGCATCCAATTTAATTAGCATTGCTTAATAAGGGTCCAGAAGAGATGTTGATGATATGTGACTTTTAAACCTTATTTTGCTTGCCAGCTAATTCTTTTCATTGAGCGCACACAATGCACACTGTATTATCGGCAGAGTGAAATGTCAACCAGTGAAAAGACTGGAGCTCATGTCTTCTGATTCTGTTGCAGTGGTAGTCTCATTGCTTTTGTTCCCAGACATTTTCACACACTGCACAGCTGGCAAAACGTCTAACGTGCAATTATCTAATTGGTGTTTATGCTTTCCGAAGAAAATAATAAAATCTTTGTGTGTGTGGATAGACAGATATAATATTACACAAATATTATGGATGCTGATGATAATATTGCACCACTGTCAGCGCACATGAAGACGGCAGTTATTACCAGCATTTTGGTGATTAGAAGTTTCACTCTTGTCATTCTGTCAGTCTTGCATTATATGCTAATTGATAAGGCTTAATTATAAAGGACTGGCTGTGCAATAGGGACAGAATGGACATGGTGCTTCACAGACTGGAGCAGATAAGGTAGTCAAGCCAGGTATAAAGGAAGCTTGTGTTTACAGTTCTACAGGTACTTTGTAATTCCATAATGCAGTGTTTTTTTTTTTTTGTCCCCCAATTATGCATGTGCTATTTTATGTTTTGTTTCTGCAAAGCTCTTCATTTATATCTGTTCATGGTTTGCATTGTATAAGAGCCAATTGTAACTGCAGATGTCTCCTAGGACACTTATTGGTTTTCTTTTTCCCCTACGTATTTGGTTAATTTCATAAAGATTTGGAAATCTGCATCTCCTTTGACTGTGCCTTAGGCACACCTTAATTTTCCAGATTTTAAGTAGGACTAATGTAAGTGGTTAGGGATGGAACTGCGATTCGGTTTGTTTTGAAGACGAGAAATCATTTTGGGTCTCCTGTATGACCCTTTAAGAAGTTATTAACTGTTCAAGTGACTCTCTCTTCCAGAGAGACTACTGGGCATCTTCTAGTATGTATTTTTTCTGCAGTCACAAGGTCACACACTCACATGATCACACACATTGCCAAGCGCACCAGCATCCTAGCCCTTCCAGGGTGTATTTTAGATCATATGACAAGTTAAATAACACATGCATGCTCCTGTTTTAGCTTGCAGTAAAGTACATTGCTTTTCTCTTCTGTTTTCCATCTTGCTTTTTTTTTTTTTTTGCAGTGATCGTGGAGTGCAAAAGAAACATTCTTCTTTTTAATGTGTTTTCTGGTAGCTTTCTCTGTAGATTTTCTTTTTGTAACATTTGATGTCGCTTGCAACAGGAGCCTGTTTTCAGTGTGTCCAATTTCCTTGCAGGCGCCAGGGTTCGGCTTTGGCATCGCTATCTCTGGTGGTCGAGATAATCCTCATTTTCAGAGTGGTGAGACCTCCATTGTGATCTCAGACGTGCTAAAAGGAGGTCCAGCTGAGGGCTTGCTACAGTGAGTACAGTACAGCCTGCTGCCACAACACAGGGATACCTGGAGGGCTGAGCACAATTGCTATCAGAAAATATAGCTTTTATACTGCAACTTAAGCATTGTGCAATTCTGAAAAGTCATCTAAAATTGTATGAAAAGTTTTTCCTGTTGTTAGTTTGTGTTTTTTTTAAGAAAACGCCACAGATGCTTTTGGAGAATCTGAAATTTCTCACATTTGTTTATGATTTAAAAAAAGATGACAGCCTCCAAAGCAGTTAGCAGCAGGAGGATCTGTCAGCAGCAGAAGTTGCTGCTTTATATAATTTTCGATGGCACTATGATGTGTCCATTGTGGAGTGCGTGTGCGTCGTCGGCTGCTGTAGGTTATGCTGTTGGGGGCTGTCATTGGCTGGCAGTCGTCTCTCTTCCTGCTTTTTCTCCATCGGCTCTTCCTGTGGTAGGCTCAGCTGGCTTGCATTCAGGGGGGGCCATCACCCAGTGCACTCTGACTCACAAACATGAGAGCACCATCCAGGGGCATATTTTTAAACCCAATTAGAATTCTAAAAACAGGATTCCTCACCTGGATATAATTGAATTTCACACTTGAATTCATTCATCTTTAAGTAGCTCTCCATATTACTTTCTGCAGCCAGCCTTGCTCTCACTGTGAAGCTGAGAGGCTGTGTTTAGTAATCATCCTGGCTGCTTAACTCTTGCCTTAGTTTGTTTGTGTAATTTGTTCACAGGGAGAATGACAGAGTTGTCATGGTTAATGCTGTGTCCATGGATAATGTGGAGCATGCATATGCCGTTCAGCAGCTACGGAAAAGTGGGAAGAATGCGAAAATTGTGAGTATGCACGTCCTTGGCGGATCTTTCATTTTTGCACCTTAAATCTACCAAGAGGCATATAGTGCGTGTTGATCATCCGATTTTTCTTTTATTCCTGTTTTTTTTTTTGTTTGTTATTTTGAACTTTTTCACAGTATTTAAATGGTATAAGCACAACTAATACAAAATAAAATAATCTTCAGCTGGATCTCCAAGATTGCAGAATTGGAGGAGATACTGTATAGCCTGAAACGGGTATCTAATGCCACTGAAAAACAATGCGTTTCATTGTGTCAAGTCTGAATAATACTGGTACATGCTGTAGTAAATGTAGTTGAGTTGAAAATGCAAGGGAGAATGTTGTTGAGGTAGGGGACAATTGTAGCAGCATCGTTATAGTGAGCGGGCAGCAGATGTCAGTGTTCAGAGAAGCAACAAAGGTGGAAACCATTCATCTTTGTGGAGTAGGTGCTGTGGCAGCACTTATAATTGTCCTCTGTGTTCCTGCAGAGTGCTGCGCATGTGGTCAAAATTGCTCTTGCATCCTGCTTTACTGGAAATCGCGTGTTTGGACAATTGGTACATATGAATACATGCATGTGCTCATTTCTTGGCTGGAAAGTGGTTTGACTTATGATTTAAGAGTGCTGATCCCCCATAAATTACGTTTGTTTTATAATTTTTTTTTAATATCCATAATTTGTGCCTTACGCACTGAACCAAAGACATTTTTTTTTTCTTCACCTATTATATTTTCTCGTCTCCCTGTCAGACGATCAGGAGGAAGCGGAAGGTACAGATCCCCGTGGCGCGGCCAGAGCGCGAGACTATGTCGGAGCACGAGGAGGACAGCTACGACGACGACGAGGTGTACGACCCCAGCGCCTACAGTGGCCGGCGGAGCGAGCGCAGCCTTAGCCGCCGGGACAGGAGCGCCAGCCGTGAGCGAAGCCTGTCCCCACGCTCAGACAGGAGGTCTGTGGGCTCCAACCTACCTGCCAGGCCTGCCAAAGTCACCTTGGTGAAGTCTAGGAAAAACGAAGGTAAAAGAGCATACCACTTATTTTTGTGTTTGTTCCCATTTTGTTTTATGTTTTCCTCTTGGTTGGTTGGTTTTCAATTGCTGAGGAAAAATCTTACATGGGATGGTGGAGGGTGAGTTTAAAAAAAATATATACATTTTTGTTTTCCCCTCTTCTAAAGAAATTGGGTCTAATTGAGCAGTGCTGCTTAGGCCTCACAGTTTGAATAAGCTCCTTTGCAAAATCCCAGCAGTCGAAATGCCTCGCTTTCACATTTTGTGATGAACTCAGAGTATTCTGTCGTGCTTCTGGATACTTGATTTTGTTTAACAGCGCCTCATCAGCAGGTAGACGTGTCTTAGCCCCTCAAATCTTAATAACCAGGGTAGACTTAGCTTGTTGTGACTGTCCATTAAGCTGCTTAGTGTAATGATAGCTCAGGGCTGAGCAGTTGATAGATGCCAGAGTGCCAAGTGCGAGAGGAGTCTTGTCTTGTGCTCCAGTTAAAGAGTAGGTAGAGCAGCAGCAGCGCACTGTATTTAAATTAGTACACTGCTTTACAAGAGCGTCTTGCAAGCGGAAATAAATTCCTCCTGGTGGAATCGAATGCAAACTGTCTGCCAGTTAAGCTGCAACCAGACATTTACGAAGTCTTTCTTAAATTAAATTTATTTATTTTTGATGGAGTAAATATGATCCAAATGGCTTCAGAAGTGTTTCAGCTCTATCTGTCTCGCCTGGGTGGAAGATCCTGTCACAGATATTATTAGGAAATTCTCTGGCGATTGACTTGTAACTACTGTTCATGGAGGGAATTTGGTGCTATGTTGCGTCCGCTGTGCTTCTGCTGTCTGCTCTGAGGTGCATTCATATAATTTTGCAGTCACCCACAGCTGACTGCATTGCATCCACTGGGCATATTTGAAGGGCTGCAGGAGTAGAGACGGCGCAGAAATGTCTACTGTCCCTTCGAGCGATGGTGATCATGTGCGTGTGGGGCTGGCATCCTTGCGCTGCGTCACAGCAGAGAGATCCCATATGGAGATTAGTAACCCAATGAGCAATGGAGGAAAACTAGGTTGTTTATAAGAAATGGCAAAATAAGGGGGGTGGATGGGACAATTTATCACCAGATATTGAAACCGTATGAATCAGGAATGATGGATACTCATGACCATCGGGGCATTCTGTTCACATCTTATCTTTTCTTTTCCTTTCTTTCCCCTCCCCCAAATAGAATATGGGCTGCGCTTAGCAAGCCACATATTTGTGAAAGACATTTCTCCAGAGAGCCTTGCAGCCAGAGATGGCAACATCCAGGAGGGAGATGTTGTACTGAAAGTAAGTGCGTAATCATCCAAAATAACTCTTACTCAGACTGTAATAAATTTACTTATGTTCACAAGGTCCCAGCTTGGCAGCTTCTGCATACGAGAACCCTGCCTCTGAATTACTAAAGCATGTTTTGAGGGAAGAAGTGTGTTCATATTGTGTAAAATTAAATCACTTTTTATAATTTTCAGTTGCAATGAGTATGAGCACATTATTTGAAAGCAAGACTTTCTCGTCAATAATACACTTCAGTCACTTACATTCTTTAGGCTGCTTGTGGATTTATTATTTGAAATCATTCAAGAAGGCCTACAGATACCAATCAATGCATTATTGGCACATGAAAATAACACACAATGTATTATTAAATAAAGCAAAAGAGACAACTGCAACAATACATGTTGAACAGAAAGCATTTTCCTATGCAACATTGAAAATAATACATTTCAAGTAGAAGAGAGAAGTGCAACAAATAGCTGATCATAAGTGCATGTTTTCTATTAATGTTAACTATTAATAATTACATTGTGTTTGAATATCTGTTATTCATTAATTATACATTTGAAAGAATGCAGGTTATAGTTATAAAACGCCAAATGTCTGTCCAGAACAGCTGTACCAATCAATCAGACATTGCATGTTGGCACATGAAAACCCCAAAATGTAAAATTACAAAAAGTAGAAGAGAGAAGTATAACAAAATTGCCTATTATAAGTGCCACAAGGAAGTATTTTATACAACTATTAACAACAATTACATTGTTTTTGAATATCTCAATAATTCATTAACTATAAATGTGTCCAGAATAGCTGGTTCAGATACTGTGGTTAATGCAGCTGCCCTGTGATCAGTAGATGTAGAGTCCAGTGTGCTATAGGGAGGCTGTGACATTTTCACTTGCTGGTTTGAGCTCAGATTGAGTTGATAGTGATTACCCGCAAATAAACATGGATTCAAAATGGAGACTGAAGAGAGCTCATTTTGGAAATGCCGTGTATATGAACATGACTGATTCAGGGGCATCAGTGATACTGGCAATGACAGATCATTCGTGGGTTTGTGCCAGTGTTGTGAACACATTGCGAGTGAAACACCAGGTCCAAATGACACTTTTACTCTACTGATCAATAAGTGATTGCTACTGCACAGAGTACAGTACAGAGTGCAATAGCGCAGCACATTGCACGCAAAATAATGATTCATGTACATTATCAGCGGAGGAGCATTTATTGCGATGCTATATATTCGTGCAGTAAGTGTTACCTGGAGAGGGCTGTCAAAATGCAGTGTGAGGTACGAGCTCATGCAGGGAAAGTGCAGAAATGTGTCCTGTGTGGACTGTATGAGCTGTCAGGTATGCAGGCTAAATGTATAGTAAATAGTTTATTGAAATACAAAGCTACAGTGAATACAAGCACTGTATGTTGAAAACAAAGTTTACACGATGTTGAAAAGGGTTTACTTTAGTGTACAATTATGTTTTGATAAATGCAAAATTTATTTTTGAACTATAAAATATTGCTTTTGAGCATTATTCCAATATTTACGTTTGCACTTTTTTCATTCCCTTATTGTATGCCGTTTTTGAGCTTTTTGCTTAGTGTAGGCTATATAGTTTTTTATGTTTTGACTACAGTGTGTGAGTTTAGATTAAAAAAGTGTAATGTTATTTATAGCAATAATGTTTTGTGGTCATATTTCAATTTAAATACTCTTTGTGCTATGTAAATGTTGGATTTGATATTCATGAATAAAACTTTTTTTATACGATGGTTTGCCTGTTAAAGAGCTATCGGTTACAAAGACCGGCTTTGGCGCTTGTAGGTAGTTCTAAATGTTGGCCCTTCTAGTGTTAATTAATGTATCATATCATAGAAACCACTTATTTGCTTATTACACATAGTTGATGATAATGATAATCTCGGGCCAGATGAATTTTAAAAAAGCAGTGCAGGTTTGAAAAAATCATCCTTTAAGGCAGCACGAAATGGATTAAAATATTTATTAAATAATTGCCAAGGAAAGATTTAAGAAGTTGGCACATTATTCTGCGCATCTCACACAACTGTTCACAGGAACAATTTGAGCTGCTTTGAAAAAAAAAAAAAAAGATTTATTAAAAGAAGCATAAGCTGAGTTGAACGGTACATTTAATACTCCTTTATTTTGGCTACTGATGGAAAGTGACTGTGAATTAAGCTTTTCCTCCTTTTCCTATTCAGATCAATGGCACAGTGACGGAAAACCTGTCCTTGGTAGATGCTAAGAAACTAATAGAGCGGTCAAAGGGCAAGCTAAAGATGGTTGTCCAGAGGGATGAGAGAGCCACTCTGCTGAATATCCCTGACCTGGATGACAGCATTCCTTCAGCCAATGCCTCTGATAGAGACGGTGAGTGGAGATGTGTGGCAGTCTCTCGGGAAGCAAGGCCCTCATCCGGTGATTTCAGATGCTGTCTGCGCACAGTAACTCTCCTCACTCAGTGTTTGCCAGCTCCTCTTGTACATTTCTGGGCACTGGACATGATGTAACTGCATAGAATATAATTATGAAAGGTAATAAGACAGTGGAGGATTTCGATGTCAGACTTGATCAAACTGACTACTCTAAAGAAGTGTCTTTGTGGTACAAATCCCATTAAAAACAAATAGTGATAATAAAATCCTCCCAGGTCTTTGATCAACCCCATTTCATTTTGCAATGTACTGGCTTGCTTTGCACCGTGGCATGAATCTTCGTCTCAATCTCATTCTTCGATTAGCCCATCTAACATTTTAGAGTTTTTACTTTTTCTCTTTTGCACTTAGCGGCAGGCATGTGATGGAGTAGAAAGCTCTCCCCTAGCCCAGCTTCTCCGTGTTGGCTCTGAGCCTAAAATGAGAAGGGTTGGTGGAGGTGAATGTTCAGTGACCAGCAGAGGAAAAGCTTGCACATCTCCAAACCCATGTCGTTACTTGTGATCGGAGCTTTCAAACGTCGCGTGCGCACTGGAAACAAATGCCATATTAAACCATATTTTTATTTATTTTAACAGACATTTCAGAAATTCATTCACTGGCATCAGACCATTCCAACCGATCCCATGACCGAAACCGCAGCAGCCGCTCCCGATCTCCTGACAGGAGGTCAGAGCCGTCTGACCATTCCAGACATTCTCCACAGCAAATCCACAATGGCAGGTAAGAGCGCATGCTTTGTGCAGTAGCCTGGGTATTGCATCTGTAGGAGGCTGAGCCCTGGACAGTTATTGTAAGGGCCAGGGTTGGGGGGCATAGGGATTCCTGCACAGTGGCCACACTGGGACTCTCTGGTGTGGGTTAATTGTGCTGTTCACAGCCTCCTAAGTCTTCCTTTCCCCACAGGGCGCAGGCACTGTGAGGATAAAGGACGTCCATGATTTCTGGCAGTGGAGTCTTTAAAAATAAATAAACACATCACCGTTGATGGTAATGCGATTAAGTCCAGGCTACATTACAGGGTAAAGATTTTATCGAGATGCGCTGAAGCTTGTTAGATGGGGTCACAGATTAGAAATGTGCCAACGATAACCTGAGCACATACTCTGCAAATCTCTTAATGTGTGTCATCACTGCATTGTCATGTTTTGTGTTTTTGTTTTTGTGTTCCCCTGACATCAGTTGGAAGATAAAGTAAGTCACAGCTATGTTATGGTAGAATAGGGTAGTTTTTATTTAGTACATTTCGGGTGGTAACACTAGGTGTGTGTGTGTGGATGTAGATAGACATAAATGCACATAAACTGCTGGTTTGTCATAATTTATAGGTGATGTCAGATGTGTATCGATCCTTGAAGATGCATTAATATGATTACCAGCCTGAGGACAAGTCCATGGGCCACAAATCTCACAGCGGCTTCATAATGAAAATAAATGTGCGTTGAATTTGAAGATTAATCTTGGTGTCGTTAGTGGCTCTTAACCCTGAATGATTGACTCTCAATAAACACTGATTGGAGGTCAGGAGTCATGCTTCTCGGCCCTGATTGTTGATACCCTGCTCCATGTGTACCAGCTTTGTACAGCGGGAACTAAACCTAGCCTTTTTTCTGTGCCTTTTCTCCTCAATTAGTAAAAGACACTTGAAGTTTGAAACATTTAAATGAACAGTCATTCTATCAGACAAATCCAAAAAAACAACCTCAAAAACCTACAGCAAGAGAATCATTGTTCACAGCGTATCTGTGCCTGGTGCAATATTTTGGCCATGAATTACCTGAAAGGATAAAAGGATCAGAAGTGAAATATACAGCTGTAAAAATGTTCCAGACACCTGATTTCTAATACTGCCGACATAGTTTTAGCTCTAGGTCACTGTATGAGAGTCCTTTTCAGTTTTACAGCCAAAGTAATATAATCATGGCTTTTGTTGTTCCTGGGTTGGATGCCTTGAAGGTACTACTAAGCATTCCAGAAAGAGGTGCCAGATGTTCTGTAGCGCACGTTAGAATAATACAAGGGATTCTGGAATGATTGCATAAAAAAATATATATCATTTCTGAGTGCTGATCATGACTGATGTTTTTGGCTTATTTCATTTTTTCATATTCAATTTGTCTGCCATCAGGCTGTGAAGAAAGACGCTCCTTTCACATTGGTTTTCTGACCTTGATTAAATTTATTACCGTTTTGATCTACTGTCAAGTGTGAAATAACTGCTCTTGGTTTGATGAAGGACTGCAGGATTACAGTCATATGTCTGTAAAGTGTGATGTCTTGGTATTATTTTGGTTTTGTTTCTTCAGATTTTAAAACCCTCAAACTTTAAGGGTGGAAGATTTTCAAAATTAAAAACTGGTCAACAAATATTTGCAAAATGTGTGATAACTAGATATGAAGTTAGGATGGAATATTCTTAGATGTGTCAGAAGACAATTGCAATGGATCAAGTGGATTGTTTTAGAAGGTACATTTCCAGTATTGTGTAGTACATGGATTTGAATTGTTATGGTTTAAGGGAACTCATTTGTTGCTAGAGATCTCATTGAGCCTCAGTTATGAAGTGAAGCTCCAGACTGTAATGGTCAGGCAGAGTGAATCTAACCTATATTTGTTACAGTAAATGCGTTCCTCCTAAGTTCCTGCGAATCCTGGTGATTTTTTAGGATTTGATGGCTGCAAAACAAATGAACAATAAGTAAATGTTAGAAAATGATATACGGAAACCTCTGAAAGCATGGTTTGCGTTGGCACCTAGATGTGCAGTTTACAGATTCATATAATGAGTCGCACTTTCCTACTGCTCAAGACTGGCAAGTTGCACCAAAGGGCTGTGTTCCAGAGGCAGCTGGTCTTTAGGAATTAGACTGGTTTCCTGCTTTTGTTGGTTGCTAAAGGAGTTTCCTTAGATAGCGGATTTCCCAGGGGAATTGTTTGGTCTAGATGTTCTGTTGAAGCACTGTAAATTTAAATTATAAAAAGGAACAGCAAATTTAGTTTTAACTGTAACTGCAGTTCTCTCAATTCTGCCGTGTATAATTTATTAATCAATTGAAACATTTGAAAATTGAAGATTTGCATTGTGTGGTTCACCTTTTATTTATTTTTTGTCATATTTTGTTTGGTTTTGTTGTTTTTCTTGCAGTATATCACTTATCCTCAAGGTTTGCCTAAGGGTTTTGTGTTGAAATTCAAGAAGTTACGACACTGTGCCACGTCTTTGAATATATGAATAAATAAATTGAACAACTGAGACGGAAATTAGAAGAGCCAAATATTCTGTACCAGTTCCCTATTGCGAGGATTGTAGCTCCACCTGTTCCTGAACCAGTTTGCTTCCAGTTATCATACAGGTTCCCCAAAGCAGCCAGTACTGAGTTCATGCCTTACACTGCTAGACGAGCTAGTACTGTGTGCTGATTGTAGTACTGCAATGTGGCCTGGTGTAAGTTTTTACAATATAAGCAAGCTGTGAGACTGAGAGGTGAAAACTGAGAATGTGGCCTCAGTTTTCCCTTCTGGTTTGATCTGTGCCATTTATGATGGACAAGCCAAATTAATTGGTTGGTAAAAAATGGCTTTTGTGAATTTACCAATGTGGTTAATGTACACAAAGTGGGGAAATGGTGTCTTTGCAACGTTGTGGATTTTGGACTAAAGTTAGAAAAGCTATGTTGGCTGACTTAGGTGTCACTAATGTAAATGTACTGTAAACATGAGAAATAGAAAATAATCATAGGCCAAAAAGAGGAGTGAATTGAAATTTCCCAGTCTGCAACTAATTTCAACTGCCAACAGTAGAAATGCAGCCTAACCTTATTAGAAGTCAAAGATGACTGTAAAGGTTAAACTGTAACCCTGACCGTCTCGACATTGGCTTGTTTTCTGAAGGTGTGTGTCCGTGTAAAATTGTTTCTGGCTTGCAGTATCAGAGAGCCCCGTTCAGGTTCATTTCCAAACTGCATCTCTTGGTGTGCTAACAAAGGATCGAGTCAGGATTTAAGATGGCAGTACAGGCTGTACCTCTGCATTCCTGCTGAAAAGCTCCTGCAGGCCAGTTCGTATTGACAGCGTGCCAGCAAGCACTCATGTGATTGGTGAGGAATTTGCATTGTTGTCCAAATGTGTAGCAGTGCTAGGAGAGTTCACCATGCCACCTGCAAGAGTACAGCGCAGATGTTCGGCTTGGGTTCGGTTTTCTCCCCCCCCCCCCTTCCTCTCTCCTTCTTCCTTTCGTTGTTGTCGAAACAAAGTAAAGTAGTTAAACATTGAAGAGGTTTTTAGTTCTTTTAGTTTTTTGTTGTCAAAGGGCTCTGGGTATGACGTGCACAGTGATGCATAATTTTCCTTGCAGGCGAACTGTAAAAGAGAGGGAGTGAATTGTGTCAACACTAAGCACTGGGTAACTCCCTTGCGAGGTTCTTGACCAGCAGCTGGAAGAGAGCTGCTAAACTTTGCAGGCAGTTCAATAAGCTTTTTACTGTTGCTCTTTTTCATTGTCATGATTTTTTTTTTTTTTTTTTTTTGGTGTTTCCCGCAGTTAAGGCTAGCAATGAGGGAACGAGATTTATCTTGATCACAATTCATGAGCAGAACGGTCTAATTATAGGGTTAAACTGGCAAGGAAACAAAGCAGTGACATTTAAAACTGTTCCCATTGAATCTCAAGTCTGGATCTGGCTCGATAACCATATTTTTAATTGTATATTTGTGGTCCTTCCACCCTTATTTCTCCTGTTCAGCCTTATCTTTCACCATACCATTTCCTGGAACACTTCTTCATATTTATTAAATGAAAGCACAAATAGCCCTTGAGAAGGGCAGCATTTCCAGTAAATTCCACTCGAAACCTCGTTTTTGGGGGAGTATGCAGAGCAGTACCTGCTGTTCTGGGTTCAATTCAGTGGGGGTCTGTTTTTATGTCCAATATTAACCTGGATTTATTCTAACCTTCAGTAATGCACAAAAAATGTTAATTACCTTGTTGTTCACTTTTGTTTTTATTTTGTAAAGAAACAATCTTACTTTACTTAATCTTCCCTAACATTATCCACTGGAATAAAGCTCAGCCCCTTTCAGTAGAATACATAATGGTCTGTAATGCTGTTCAATACAAAAAGAAAAATTTAAACCGAACAGGAGAAAAAAAGAATAAAATGTGTTTGTTTCCAGCCACAGAAGTCGTGACGAAGAGAGGATTTCAAAACCAGGGGCGATATCAACTCCTATTAAAATAGCAGAAGAAGCTGTAATCTCCAAGCCCGTGGAGCAGCCTGTGGTCAAAGAGGAGAAACAGATCCCTCCACTGCCAGGTCAGGGCCGCAGATGCATCACGCCTTGCTCGGGGGCTGTTGAGTATTAAGATAAACACATCTAGACCCCTGCGTTTTCCCAAATGCTCCCCATCCCTCCCTCCCCCGTCTGGAAAGCCTAATTCGCCTAATTCCAGTGCCTGCTTTCCCTTCTCCACTGAAGAGGAATGCATACCTCCCACCCGGTCTGGCCTTCTCTCACCAGTGCCGAGCACTGAGCTCTGCCTCATCCACTGAGCCCATCCCCGGCTCTCACCCGCAGCTCGCTCTGTAATAAGCTGCTCTCTCTCTCCTGGAGTGTTCTTCTAAAAGGGAATTTAATCCGGGAAATATTATCCTGTGACTCATGTTTGCTGGGTCTCCCGAAAGTATGATTTCATTTTATTTAAAATATTAAAAAAAGAAACCATGCATTCTATGAAGTTAAGTTTTGTTAAAATTAGTAAAGCTTGTCTTTTGGAATCATTACATACATACATTTCCTTCTGTTGAAGATTTTTCACTGCACACATAATCAGTATCCACATTATGCCACTTTTTATTTTTATTTTTTATTATTTTTACTTTTGTTTTGTTACATTTTTCCATGAAGCACATCTTCAGCTGTTAATCAAACACCTCTGCTGGGAATTTCACAAGACTGCTTTCAAAGAAACCCTTCTCATCAGGCGTTTCTTCAATAGTCAGACACAATGTTTACTACCTGCCCTGTCCACTGAAAGCATACCACAAGTAAACCACTTAAAAGCATTTGGCTAACTTTGTCCAGTTTTAGCCCGTTGTCTACAATACACTTTGAAAATGAAGAAAGCACAAGATTTTTAAATTTTACTTACAAGTAGATCCCTGCAACACTTGCTAGTGCTGAGACAGCTGTCTAAAGTAACACCAATAAAAGTGCTTGACTCGGTGGATGATCGCTGGTAGCAGGCGTCACAGCCGGTGTGTGCCCTGGCGCCGCTCTCTGACCGCTACTCTCCTCGCTGTGTCTGCAGAACCCAAGCCAGTGTACGCTCAGCCTGGCCAGCCTGACGTGGACCTCCCCGTCAGCCCCTCCGACGCCCCCATTCCCAGCGTGGCGCACGACGACGGCATGCTGCGGTATGTCCTGGGCTCTTATTTTACTTTCCTCCTTGCTTTTGTTTTTATTTTTCTTTGGTTTAATTTCTAGTAGAGTTTTAAACTCGGTTTTTCAATGATGTCCTGGGGCCAGTTGCATAAACATAGACTAAGTCTTTGTCTTGGTATGATAATAAGTCCTACTAACGATAGACACTCAGTTAAGACCGTTGCATAAAACAGTCTTTCCTTAGACTGGTCTTACTTAGTCAATCATGCACTGCATTCTGGGAATTTTAGGACACCTGAAGGAAAAACATGGTGGACGTTTCTCTAAAACAGCGATAACCAGAGTTAACTGAAAAACTGCTAGTTATTGAAATAATGTAGAGAAATGTATCAATTGGGTGCCATTTTCGTAAACTTTCACACGCATTCAAACACAAGGTGTGGGATAAAACGAAGAAAAAAGTTAACATCAAGCTGTTGTGTGCACGCTGTGAGGTCTGTAAAAGACAGGAGAAACTGCATACTAAATGCAAAGCAGCGCAGAGTTTATTATTATGTATTCCTTTGTTATGTGCCGTTATCCAGGGGCCGGTTGCATAAAACTATAGTAGACTGGTCTAAACCATTAGACTGGTCTTAATTTGACAGTTATACTAGTCTATGCAAGTTAGTCAGTTGCATAAAAATTAAGACCGACTAAGACTTAGCCTGAAAAGTTAGCCTCCTCACACCCAGGCGAACTTGGAACTTAAGTCTATCTTTCCATTGAAAGTGCTGCCCGAGTCTATTGCGACACTGACACTGACCGGTCCCGCCAGTTCTCACACCCTCTGTCCCGCCCACTGCAGTCCCCACAAACAAGACCCCTCCCAATACACTTCAATAACCACCTGTATGTTTTACCTGCACTTCTGTAATTTCGAAACTTTAATTTGTATTTTGACCGATTTAGTAATTGTGTGCTGTATTTAGCACTTTTGTTTTGCTATTTGTTATCCTAATTCGCCCTGTATAAGGGCGCATGGCAAAGGAATACATATTATAATAATAATAAATAATAAAAGCGCTGATTTGTGTTTAGTACGCTGATGTTTCCTCTTAAATTAGCAAATTTATTTAATCGTTTCTCCCGTCTTTTACAGACCTCACAGAGCACACACAACGGTTTGACGATGTTAACTTTTTCTTTATTTTATCCCACACCTTGTGTTTCAATGCGTTAGTGAAAGTTTCTGAAAATGGCACCCAATTGATACATTTCTCTACATTATATTTCAATAACTAGCATAGATTATCAGTTAACTGGGATCATAGCTGTTTTAGAGGATCGTCCGCCATGTTTTTTTTTTTCTTCAGGTGTCTTAAAATGCAATGCGTGATTGACTAAGTAAGACCAGTCTCAGACCAGTCTAAGGAGAGACTGTTTTATGCAACGGTCTTAACGGAGTGTCTATCGTTAGTAGGACTTATCATATTAAGACAAAGACTTTGTTTATGCAACCGGCCCCAGCAGGGCGACTTAGGATAGCATATAGCAAAACGAAAGTGCTAAATACGGCACAACATTACTAATCAGACAGACATAATAAAAATAAAGGTTTAGAAATTACAGAAGTTGTGGTTGGAAAGGCGGGGGTTATTAATTAATGTATTAGCGTTTGTTATAATTTTTTTTTTTGATGTTCTATTCACATACTGCTACTGAATGGCCTTCGGTTGGATTTAAACAAAATTACCACCTTTTTTGGGGGTGAGTTTTTGTTTTGTTTTGTTTTTTTAATCCTTTTTAAACCTGAAAACATTTACACGCCAAGGCAATTGGGCTTCTGCGCAACTCATCTCATGTCAGAAGTGTGGTCCTGTGAAGGCCGCCTCTGTGACGCTGCTGTGAGATCTGCTGCTCTGTTGCCGGCGTTGCTGACCAAGTCTTTGTGTTTGCAGGCCCAGTATGAAGCTGGTGAAGTTTAAGAAGGGGGAGAGTGTGGGTCTGCGCCTGGCCGGAGGGAATGACGTGGGGATCTTTGTTGCTGGCGTTCTGGAAGATAGCCCAGCGGCCAAAGAGGGCCTGGAAGAGGGGGACCAGATTCTCAGGGTGAGGGGCAGCGTGGGTTTGAGGCAGGAGAACCACTTTCGCTACACACAGCTTTTACAATAACTTAGGCATCGTGCTGGGGCTTGCCAGGGGCTTAGAGCCGGTTTAATTCCCTCCACTTGGGATGATATTCTGAAGGTGATCCTCAAGGGTTCGGATAGTTGGGCTGATCCCTGAAGTAAATAAATATGCGACGGTATATTTGACAAGGTTAGTTTTGCTCTGATCATGCCTGTTGTTTCAAATGGGATAGCTTGGGAAATAGACTTCTCCTGTCGTTATGCCTTACCATATGTACATGTTGTAGATGTTCCTCTAATTATTTTTACTTCAGCAGAAGGTAGTCAGGATTTGCTGAAGCCTGTATAGTTCAGGTTTTTGTTTGTTTTTCTTCCTTCAGTTTATTTATTTTACAGAACGCATCTCAAAAGGATATTATTTTAAAATGTGAATTGTTCTTGCAGCAGCATAAAAGTGGTCACCGTTTCACGTTCCATTCGAGATAAAGATCGGTAACCTCAAATCAAAGAAATAATGTCCAGTCTTTTGTTTCACTGAAGACATCTTTTTATATCCTTGGAATTGTTGCAAAAATAAACATTTCATAGTGCTTTGCAGGGAGGAGGTTATGGAGAAACAATGAGTCCCACAGTGGAGTCTAATGTGGTGCCAACTCTTCTTTGTTTTCTTTAGGTAAACAATGTTGACTTTGCAAATATAATCCGTGAAGAGGCGGTTTTGTTCCTTCTTGATCTTCCCAAAGGTGAAGAGGTCACCATTTTGGCTCAGAAGAAGAAGGATGGTGAGTAAGACTGGATGGATTTTGTGATTTTATTATTATTTTAGATTTTTCCTTTCATCGTAGGATGTGTGAGGTTTCAGATCTTGACATCCAAGTGTTCTGTTAATTTGGAACAGTGCTGGTGTGTTTCTGGGGAATGCCAGCACCGGACTTTATGAATTCCAGTTGTCTTCAAAGTCCATTTATCTCGTTTGGTCACGTGATGTGGCCTCTTCAGTGGATTTATGGTGCTAATCTGTGCTGTGGGATCTGAGAGGGAGAGGAGAAAGAATTAGAGACAAACCAATACCCATTCATCTTAGAATATGGATATGAGGCCTGGTGGTGTGTTTTGTTTCACAGCTACTCTGAAGATCCACTAGTTCAGGATGCCCCTGGGTCCAATTTACCCTCTTTTAATTGTGGCTTCTCTTTCATTGCCTTTTGATTCACAGTTTACAGACGGATAGTAGAGTCTGATGTTGGCGATTCATTCTACATCCGGACGCACTTTGAATACGAGAAGGAGTCGCCGTACGGCCTCAGCTTCAACAAGGGAGAGGTGTTCCGTGTGGTGGACACTCTGTACAATGGCAAGCTGGGTTCCTGGCTGGCCATACGCATTGGCAAGAACCATCAGGAAGTGGAGAGGGGCATCATTCCTAACAAGAACAGGTGCTTACCCTCACAGTGTGTTGTCTTGCATGCCGACCCACATATGTAAATTAAGCTTTGTTTTGTGTTGGGTTTGTCTGTGCATGCAGAGAAACTAGTGTGCGGTTTTGTCTTCTCCTTGGTGCCGAAGTTACATGGCACTCGGTATGCCGCCCGCCTGCATCGGTCTGGTGTGCTGTCAGGGAATTGTATTAATTTGACAGACGTCTCTTGGCGTGATGCTTAAATAACCTGCAGGGGCAAAGTAGTCTTCTGTGTTTTCTGTACACACTTGTCTTGAGAGATCACTTCAGCGCTCTTCCGGCTTCCGACCACAATAGGGAGAGAGCTTCCTTCGTGGTTGTGTGTGAAGTGCCGAGGTGCATACGGGTCCCCCAAAACGCCAGGAACACCCATGGCACTCTTCAGGGTTGCATGCTTGATCAGGCCAACCATGAAATACCCTTCTCTTAAATTTGCCTGCGGGGTCCGTTATTTTGGAAAATAACGATTTTGGCAAAAATTTATTGATTTTTGTTTTGTTTTGTTTTTGTTTGTTTTTATAATCGGCATTGGTCCTCACCGATGCCTGTATCTTAATCGTGCTCTCATGGTGTTTCTGAAGAGCGGAGCAGCTGTCCAGCGTTCAGTACACTCTCCCCAAGACGGCTGGAGGGGACCGGGCGGATTTCTGGCGGTTCCGGGGGCTCCGCAGTTCCAAGAGGAACCTCAGGAAGAGTCGCGAGGATCTGTCCGCCCAGCCCGTCCAGACCAAGTTCCCGGCATATGAGCGAGTGGTGCTGAGAGAGGGTAAGTGGTCATGCGGCATTTAAAGAACACAGCATTGAGAATTACACGACCGAAGTTCAGAAATACTGCATCTTCTCCCTTAGCTGGCACATTGACATTGGCGTGTGTTACTTTGTGCAAGACACCTAGGGCTTAAACTCCGAGGTGCAAAAGAGGGAGACTCGAGGGGCATTGTCACCTGCGTTTACCTCAGCTGCCCACATAACTATCTAGCCATTTGTGCATGTGTATAGTTGTGTATCAGTTGCAATTGCAATCTTTTAAAAGCAAAAACATAACTGTGAATGAAAAGAGCTTGGAATTCATGTGATCAAATGAAATCAAATGGACAAAATCAAATTTCTTCCCTTTTGTTGATTTGATGTGATACTGTCATTACACTGTTCTTTGTGCGAATTTTTTTTTAAACATTAATACTATTTTGTTTTCTGTCTTTTCAGCTGGGTTCCTTCGGCCCGTGGTCATCTTTGGGCCCATTGCTGATGTGGCTCGTGAGAAGCTGGCTAGAGAGGAGCCAGACTTATTTGAGTTGGCAAGTGAGTATGCCCATTTTCAGTTTGCAACCTGCAGCTCCTTTAACAGGTTAGCTTGAGTTGTGAAAATGTATATGGAAGACGTACACGTTTAAAAAATCATTTATATCCTTACAGCTTTTTGCTTAACTTTCCCCTCCCCTTTCTCATCCCTGTGAATAACCTGTACTGTAGAAGGTTAATTTATCCTCCCAATGAAAGATACTTGCTTGGTTGTGGAGTGCATTGGGGGTTAAAACAAAAAAGTTGCACAGGGGCCCGCTGTATATAGTGTTTCCCAGTTGCTCTGTGAGCTCGGTTGTCAAACGTGATGTTTTTATAACTGAGAACTAAAAATTGTTCTTTTTGCAGTTCCTTCAATATGCCTTTTAACAGCAGGGCAGTGGGGTGTCACATGCAGCCTTTGATGATAGTGTTTGTTTGATTGTCTCCCCCAGGATAATCACATTCATTTTGACTTTTTGGGTAAAAATATAGTGTAGACTTCTCATTGTTTTGTCCTCCCCTACTGAAATATCTTTGCTCTATAACTTCTCGCTAGATTCTAACTGAACTAAAACAACTTGGTCAAGAACTAGGAACATTTAACAGCATTTTGTGAAGTGTTTTTTAATTTATTTTTTACGGATTATCAGTCTAATTTTAACTGGTCTTGCTCCGCTCTGTGGCAGAGAGCGAGCCGAGGGATGCAGGAAGTGACCAAAGGAGTTCCGGGATCATCCGTCTTCACACCATCAAGCAAATCATCGACCGGGTGAGTGAGTGAATGCTCCTGGAACTACACCGCACAGGCAGCACTTTTGTGTTAAATTTGATGTATCTTTTGAATATTTGTAAAGACGTGCATAGGTAATTTAGCAGGTTTGCTATTTAGCAAGTTCCTATTAATGACTGGTCGTGGTTTCTTTAGGACAAGCATGCAGTGTTGGACATCACCCCGAATGCCGTGGACAGGCTGAACTACGCCCAGTGGTATCCCATCGTGGTGTTCCTGAACCCAGACAGCAAGCAGGGGGTCAAGAACATGAGGACACGGCTGTGTCCGGAATCTAGGAAGAGCGCCAGGAAACTGTACGAGCGCGCCCTGAAGCTGCGAAAAAACAACCACCATCTTTTCACCAGTAAGTGCACAGAGGCCTTTCTGTACCGTTGGCGCGAGGGGTACTGCTTTCTGCCCGCTAGTGCGCTGTGTGATCGCATTGTTTCTCAACACTTTACTGTGACGTGCCTCTCCGCGATGGCCGAGCTACTCGTTATGCATTCCATTCACACTGAGCTCTGTGCAAAATATGGCATGTTCCTAATTATTGGGGTCTGCCAAGGAAACTAAACTCTTTTTCCAGGACTGCAGTGCTGTGTGACACCAGCCGAAGTGACGAAGGTTATTTTTAGCGCGTCCTCAATGTTTCAGTTCTCGTTAAAAGCTGATTGAGCGACGACGAAACGACTCGCACAGCAACGCTTGCTAAGACGTTTTGTACTTTAAAGAGACTTTCTACGCAGAGAATAGTGCTTTCCAGCAAAAGGGTAAATTGCCCTCCATCAGCTTGAGTGCCACATTTTAGACGAGAAAGAAAAACTAAAATAAAAACGTAATTTGCTTTCCTTCCCTGCTGCTTCACCTACACATTTTTCCCAGAAAACACGAAATAAGTTAGAAATGGTCACTGATCACCGTGTATGAAAAGACTGCATTACAGTATAGCAGCCAGCAAGCTCTTTTCTGTAAGAGCTCAGCTGACTTAGTTGTTAACTGTCTGGCTGTCCAGAAATATCAGTCTGAGAAGCGCTGAGTTTTTACACTAATCACATCACAGGGCAAACTGGAAGAAGCAAGTCTTCTAGAATGTTCACTTTTTTTTGTTGTTGTTGATATTTTCAGTTTCTCAATGGTTTTGTCATCATTGCTCACACGTCCTACTATGAAAGGAAAATATACTTATTTTACATCTTTAATGTATGCATTTTCATCCTTTTGTATCAATCTTAAAAATATATTTTATATAGTTTAAAATAAGATTAATGGTTTAAGCTTCAGATCTAAATAATTCCAGAACCAATTTATCAAACCAAAATAACGCCACTTTCACTGACCTGTTTTTCTCGAATTCCCATTAGCACTGCTTCAGTAGACAGTGACAGAAGGCAGAATTGGAATTGGAATTACTGTGGCTGAATTGGAATTGGAATTACTGTGGAATACTCAGCTGCTTCTGTATTCCATCTATGGTCTTTATTGATTTCTTCTACCCCCCTTCTCCCAGCCACCATCAATATGAACTCTATGAATGACGGGTGGTACGGAGCCCTGAAGGAGACAATACAGCAGCAGCAGAATCAGTTGGTGTGGGTCTCGGAGGGCAAGGTGAGCATGTCTTAAAGCAGGCGCACATGCAGGAGTGGTCTGTTTCACCTGGAGATGGGCCATTGGAGTGGATGTGGGAACTGCATATATTTAGGGGTGTGGGTGGGGAAGAAGTGGTTGTGTGTTTTCCCCTTTTTGGGGCTTCACTGGTTTGGGTTACAATCCATGTAATATGATGCTTAGAACTACAGGGGTCTTTATAGTGTGAAGCATGAGAATTGAGCGAGATGCCAAACGGAGCATTTTTCTCTCCTTTCTCTCTCTCTCCCATTCCCCCTCCTCCTTTTAGGCGGACGGCGCTCCGGATGACGACCTGGACCTGCATGATGACCGGCTGTCGTACCTGTCGGCCCCGGGCAGCGAGTACTCCATGTACAGCACAGACAGTCGACACACGTCGGACTACGAAGACACGGACACAGAGGGCGGGGCCTACACTGACCAGGAGCTGGATGAAACCCTGAACGACGAAGTGGGCCCCCCCACGGAGCCCGCCATCACCCGCTCCTCCGAGCCCGTGCGCGATGACCCTCCCGTCATCCAAGATGCCCCAGGATACCCTCCTTACCAGCACCAGGTCCAGCCTGACCCCCTCAACAGAATAGACCCAGCAGGTTTTAAAATGCCAGGCCCACAGCAGGTAGGAAACCCACCTCCCATTAGAACCCCTGACCTCCCTCAGCTCACTGACTGTGTCGACGGGTGTTTCTGGAAGTGGTTTTTGGTGCCGGGGGGGCGGGGGGCCTAGGTGACTCGCATACCAGTGGCTTCTGAGCTGAGCCTCCTTTTCGCTGGCTGCACGATGTTTACTATAAGCTGCTCTGTCCAATGTTTTGCTGCAGTAGTAATGTCTTGGTTACAGTTGTGATAGTTGTACTCTAGATTTATGCTACAGATGTTTTTCCTGTACCAATATATGGTTAATTACCTTTTTAGTGATATATTTTTTAATAACATGTTTATTACTGCCCTGGTAACTTTTTAAAATAACTTCTATATATAATAATCGGTTCCATTTTAGACATTTGAAAGCACTCGTGGTAAACGGGAGTAATGTGGTTGGTTCCAGCTCCACAGTATGGTGTTTTGTTTATAACAATAGCAGCGATGGCGCTAGAGTGCTGTTGCAGTTGTTTTGTACGGTTGTTACCATAACACTAACTGTCAGTGATGTAATCCAGCAGTCAGCAGCAGCCGCTCTTGTATCTTAAACGTTTTTGAACACTACTTCACAGAAAGCAGAGGCGGTTCCTGCCATGCCTAGCGTTCCCCGTCAGCTTGAGCCCATTGCTGTCGTGACAGCGCCCCCTGCTGTTGACGACTCTGTATATGTAGCAGAGGAGCCTCTTCCCTCTCCTCACAGCAACTACGGCCCCCAGGGTGGCACCATTAGGAAGCCCACCACTGAGCTAGCTCGGCCAATGCCCCACGATCCCCAGCAGTCGGGCCTGCCTATTACAGAACCAAAGGTACCAGTGCTGCCCAGCTCTCCTCCACTGCTGCCTCTGTCGCCATGCTTCCACCGCTCACCGCTCACCGCTCATGCATGAGTTTCTATACTGGCCTTCTTTCTGGAATGCTCTCTTCCAATGGAGGGGTGGGGGTTCTTTTAAGCAGAAGTATATCGTACCTTAGTACCAAACCATCGTCGCTGCATTTTGTTTCCACACAGATGCACATACATGTATATAAACATAGACACACACGTATAAACACACACAGAAATATAAACACACACACACAAGCTTCACTACTGCTTTTTTTCTTTTGCATGGCTTCAAAGGGGTTTGTTTGTTGGTTTGTTTGCTTTTTTGGTTTGTTTTTCTTCAGGGAAATTTTAAATGTTATGGGTTGAATTAATTTAATTGATTTTTCTCTGAAGTTGCACGATTTCAAAGCCATTCCTCAAACATGAATACTCTGAAGCATTTGCAAGTGCACACCCTCAGTCTGGTTTGTAGCCCACAGTTCTATTAGCCCTGTCAAAATCTCCAAGTGAATGTCTTAATTAGGAGAGGTGATTAATGTGAGGCCCAGTTTCTTGATGAGTAGATGGATGTGGAAAATTAAAATTACATACAATTAATACAATAAGTCTTGATAAAAATAGTGTAAGTCATTAGTTCTCAGTTATTTTTGTTTTAAGGATACTTATCAGACTCAAGGTGTTTTATATATTTACAAAAATGTACATTTTTGAGGTAAGTTGCAAGTTAAATGTTTGTTTTGTTTCTCTCCCTTGGATTGTTTTTTTTTATATAGTTTTATTGTCTTGAATCGTAGCAGAGATTTTAATTCTGGACTCACCAGGATGAATAAAAGCAGAGAGAGTGGGTTTTGGTAGAGACCTATTGCTTTTATAGGATGGAAACTGAGGTGTGTAGTGAGGGCTCTCTGTGTCTTGGTACTGAACCATGTGGTACTTTCTATATAGTTAATTATAGCCTTAACTTCTTAACTGCCTTCATTCCAGGTTCTGCACTATGACTTCAGGTTTTGCATTGATGGATTCTGACTCATGCCCCAGTGCAGTATGTGCTATGGGCTCTAATTTTTTATTTATTTATTTATTTGAAATCTATCATTTATTATTCTAAAACATTTTTTTCATTTTTTTTTTTCATTTTTTTTTTCGTTTTGTTTTTGTTTTGTTTTTTTGTGACGCAGATGTACAAGAAAAATCTTTATGGAATGGAAGAACCAGCCAGGCAGAATCACGGCATGAAGCAGCCAGTCACTGGCCACCCCGTGCAGAGGTTCGACAAGGAGCAACCTCTGAACTACGACCCCCGGCCTCCGTACCAGGATGAACAGCCATACAGAGATTATGACCATCCGCCGTACCGATATGACTCTGCGGGAAACTACGTGGAACCAAAGTCTCGCAGCTATGACTCGCACCTGCACTACGAGAACCGAGTGCCTCACTATGACGAGCAGTGGTCTCCCTACGATCAGAGCTCCCCGCAGGGCTACCCAGGTCGAACCCCATTTGAGAACCAGCACCCCCAGGGCTATGAACCCCGGCTCCCCTACGAGGAGAGTGCGGAACGAGAATCCAGCACCCCCCCGCCTCGCTACGATGAGCAGCTGGCGCCCCCCGCAGTGTATGACGGCCGGCCACGGTACGAGCCGCCCGCCAAGACCTACAGCAAGCCCACGCAGCCACGCTACGAGGAGCAGCCCCTCGCGGGCAGCTATGATGTGCGGCCAAGATACGAGCCCGAGCCACATGCCTTTCCCCCTCCTGCCTCCCGATCGCCCGAGCCCAAACAGCTCTACGACCCTCAGGTCCGGCCCTATGCTCAGGGTCCTCCGCGGGGCTACAAGCCAGGACAGTACGAGCCTCCACTCAGCGCAGATGTTCCCCTCCCACCCCCGCCCCAGGTACAGCCTAAGCCAGAGCCTCCAGCCACCTCCAGCAAACCGCTACCCCCACCGCCAGCAGCAGAGCCAGAGGACGACCCAGCCATGAAGCCCCAGTCGGTGCTCACCCGTGTCAAGATGTTCGAGAACAAGAGGTCAGCATCGGTGGACCGGGCCAAGGAGTCTGGGGATCCCGCTGTCGTCAGGGTGGGTACCGCACGGCATCACGCCAGCCCGGTGTGTGACGTCCTCTTTGTGCAACTCCTTATGAAGCAAGCCATGGCAGATAGGGATGGATATCCGCAGTGTAAAGTACAAGGTCAAAATCTCGCCCACAGAAGACCTGGAAACCTTGAATCCATTTATATTTAAAAAAATATATATATTTTTGTTTGTTTTTTTGTTTAGTTTTTTCTAATTTATTACTTTATTTTCTCGCTTTTTTTTTTTGATATTTTTATGACGACATTAACCAAATCTGCCTCCAGATTACAGTAGTTTTGTAACCTTGTAACAACCTATTCTATAATAAACAGACCCAGATCCCTGTCAGTAGAATTAATAACCGCTAGATTTACTCTCCTAGGGACATATCTTCCATCAGTGGTAAATTACTAATAAATTGTGGTTTGTCATGCTGTTACCTGTTGTTGAGAACTGTTTGTGTTTTCGTGAACAGCCGACTGAACTTGTACCCAAGCCTGTGGTTGGGCCAGGCCCGGTCTCCAAGGCCAACTCTCTCAGCCATCTGGACCAGGACAAGCCTGCATACAGGTAGGTGGACAATAATAGTAATAAAAATGAATACAGGCAACCCCCCACATGTACAATTTAAATGCCCAAATTTACGCTCACAGCTTCCATTTATAACCACATATGACTCAGATTCCAGGTCTTAATTTGATTTTAGTTTGTTTTTTCTCCTTAAACATCTATTCAGCTAATTTTTAACTGTGATACCGCATTGTACTGCCATGCTGAGAGACTTGACTGACCTGGACTCTTTTCATATTGGTTTTTTATACTCACACTGCCCCCTGGTGGAAATGACATTTGCCTTCACACTGTAATCAGTTTTGAGAATACAGTCATCCACACAGATGTAAGGACTGGGCTGTAAGACTTGTTATGCAATGCAGAAATGGACGGCCACCATTCAAGTAGTGGGGGGTTGCATGCAAGTTCTGGCCAGGTGTTCCTGCAAGGATCAACTGGAAGTGTTTGCTGAGAGCACTTTCGTATGTGTTTTGGGTGGGGGAGGTCAAAAAACTGTTTGGTCAGAAGTGGTTTTTAAGTGCGTGTCTGTTTTTGTGCCAGTAAATGTGTTGCATTAACAAATGTTTTTTTTTTTTTTTTTGCCAAACGGTTTAACTACAGTATCTGTCGGGACAGCGACGCCTTTGTATTTTCTCTGGGCCCGTCTCACCAGCCTGCCATTCTGCCACTCTCTTCCCCACAGCAGGGCTCCTGAGCCGCAGAAGCCTCAGGTCAAGCCCCCAGAGGACATCGTTCGTTCCAACCACTACGACCCTGACGAGGATGAGGAGTATTACAGGAAGCAGCTCTCCTACTTTGACCGCAGGAACTTTGACAAGCCTGTGCCCCCACCCTCTGCCAACCGCTTCCCTGAGCCAGTCAAACCAGTGCAGCCTCAGACGCAGCCCAGCTACTCCAACTTCTCCTCCAGGTAATCCAGCTCCTCCTCCAGCCCCCTTTTCCTCCTCCCAACTGCGTCTGTCACTTCACTGGGAAGGCATGTAGTAAAACATGTTACATTTGTATTTGCACACATTATTGGATGTGATATCTTTACGTTGGGGAGAAATGAGACCCTCCCCCACCAAATTAAAATAAACTCATGGCCTCAGTGTAGGTTGACTGTATCTCCGATCATTTTTTTTTTTTTTAATATATAAACACTTTAACCTACTTTGGTCGCCATGTGAATGGTGTGGAGTTAATATCTACCCCATGCCAGATTTGACCTACACTGTGGCTTAGATGTATGCCCTTCCCCTGTACAGAACACCTTAGTTTTTTTGGGACAGGGTGGCTGTACAGCTGTGGTCGTGGGATTTCCGGTTTGGTTTGTGCCAAGGAGCCCATTTCCGCGCACTTCCTGTGACGTAAACTACTCACTCAGGAATATGTTTGGTGTTGTCTGCTTCTCCTTAAACCGGGAGCTGGGAAGAAATTTAATTACTGAATTTCTCAATTCAGCTGTTTAACGAGAGATGTTTGGGCATTTGGCACTTCATTGCTTCCTCTGGTCTAAGCCGGTGTTAAGATCAGGGGTAAGACATAACTAGAAATTAAGTGTACAAAAACCTGGCCAGTGAGTGGAGTAAGACACCAAGGCTAGCGCAAAGTCTTTGGAACCCGGCTGTAGAGATGAGTGTGTCTTCATTACAGTACAGGCTGAGGCAAAATTAACTTTGTGTGCCATTCAGTAATGCACTGCATTTGGTAATGAGAAGTTACAGATTGCTGCTTTGGATATGTTCTTTAATGTGTAATTGTCAGTGGGGGTAATTAAGTGCTGAAGCCAGACATTATAATTGTGAAGATTTTAGAATCGCAGATAATGTGCGATACGTGTTCACCAACAACAGCTGACTTGATCAGTCATGTCATGTGTAGTGTATTATGTTGTTGTTGTAGGAGGAGAAAAAAATCTACGGTTTTGTTTTACTGTTCCCTGATGGTATTGTGTGTTTAAAAAAAACAAAAAACTGAAACTGACTATAAGTAATTAGAAAACAAGACTGAAATCACCGCTCACTGCATATGAAGTGAAAACTGAATGTACTGAAAAACACACATAATTGATGCATTCAAGTTAAACTCTGAAGTGCAGCTAAATCCAGAACCTACATCTATACTTGATGTTTATTCTAGTGTAATTTACATTTTCTTAATATTTTTTTTTTCATGCAAAGCTCAGTGATCATTCTTCAATCTTTTCCCTCCCCCTTTCTTACCCTTCTCCTTTTGTTTTACATTTTGCTTTGCTGTCACCCACAGTAGATTTTTTGGCTTTTACAATAGCTATGACCACCTCAAAAGGAAGCTAAAGTGGTAAGAACCGAACCCCTGCCTTCATTGTGAGACCGTTTGCAGATCCCACATTGTTCAGAGACCTCAGTGAGCTTTATATGCACTGCAGAGCATGCGTTGAACCCGTAACCGAGGAATGGTACATTGTCTGCATTAGGTACCTGAGGACATGTCTTTACTTGGTGGCTTGAGAGATGCTCGAAACATTCACTGTGGTTTCAATCCAGCGTAGCGATTTGAGATTTGGCATTTGCGATGAAGGAAGATGCTCCTGAATGCATCTAACCACTGCAAAGGCAAAAAAATGGCACAGGTTACATATTTATCTATTCCTTGCTACTCCCTTCAGTTATTTATGTTTACTGAAATATTAAACATTAGTGCATATTTGGCTTATCTGTGCGTTTTAACTTTTGTTGGTTTTTGGTTTCTTTCCAAAACATTAAAGAGTGCTTCAGGTATCCAAGGATTTTTTTTAAATGTACATCAGTACAGTCTTTTTGTAATTTAGTTTTGCTAAATGAATAAATAATTACACCCATGCAACATCCCATACCTGAAACCTTCTTGGCAAAGCATTTTTCATGTTTGTTTGACTTTTTTGCTTTTGATTTTTCCCCCGTAGGAGTTATTCTGGTGTTCGGGTGTTTTTAGTGCCGAGCATGTCAAACTGTGTGTTGTTCGTAGGTAGGGTTTAAAACCATAGATCTGTGGGTCTTCTAGTTATCTACTAGATACTGTATATGAATGCGTTCTGCTCTCACTCTCTCTAGATCTATATATTTTTGTTTATGAATTAAGTGAAGACATACAAGATGATAATATTTGTTTATTTTTCTGCTCTCTAACAGGGGGGAGGCCGTGGAGAAAGTCAGTCCTGTGGAGAAAAGATATGAACCAGTGCCTCAGATCACACCACCTGCATCTCAGTACGGTCAGCCTGTGCCACCACAGACCACACTTGTCGCCCCCCCCGCAGTCCTGCCCAAGCCCCCTGCTCCTGAAGGTAGGCCTCTTGTGGACCTGCACAAAAACCTCCTCTGCTGATCCTCTCCCTGGTTGTTTTATTTTACTTTTTTTGGTTCTTGCTGTGCCAGAACTCGTATAGTTCATCACCTGAAAGAGAAAAACGGAACGGTATGCATTGTGCCCTGGATAAGAGAAGATCCATGATACTGTATAGTGGTGAATGGTGTTTCAGTTTCAGGTTAAATACATTTTTCTTCTGTGTTGTCAGTCATTATAAAATGTGTCTGTGTGTCACCACTAAAGACGCAGTGATTTCCGTTCGCTTTAATTGATTTATTATAGATGGAAAACAAAAGCTGTTTAAGACTTATTTCAGAGTCTCCTCTTTTTGCTCTTTTATCGCAGTCAACCCACTCCCTCTGGAGACCCTCAGCTCACCCAAGACCAAGCCAGAGCCCCCCTCCCTGCAGACGGTCCCCACCGCACTGCGGCCCAGTAACCGCGAGGACACTGTGCAGACGAGCTACCTGCCCCAGAAGAGCTTCCCCGAGAAGGCTCCGGTCAACGGCACTGACCAGCCCGCCAAGCCCATCACGTCCAGCTACAACCGCTTCACCCCCAAACCGTACACCAGCTCTGCACGGCCATTCGAGCGCAAGTTCGAGAGCCCCAAGTTCAACCACAACCTCCTACCCAATGACACCCAGGCCAAGCCAGAACCCATCACCAAGCCAGTGAGCAGCGCCCCGCAGCCAGCCAGCAAGCCGCAGACCTCCCCACAGTCAGCCGATCTGGACAGCGGCCTGGACACCTTCTCCCGGACCACGGACAACCGGCCCAAATACCAGCAGAACAATATCGGTGCCGTGCCCAAGGCCATTCCTGTCAGGTAAGGGGGTGGCTTCCCTTCACTGCTCTGTTTTAAGGGTAAAAGTTAGTTTCCCCAACTGACTTTTCCAGTTTTACAAGCTTTAATTGAATAAGTAATAAGTCTTACCTTTCAAAGGATAATTGATGGTGCCGCCATGACAGCTAGAAAGTCAAAGCAGAGAAAGAGGAGGAGAGAACAGATCTCAAGCATTCCTCCATAGATATTGTGATGGCATTGGTAGCAGACAGGCATACAGGCTTGATGTGACTGGCGTACCTGTGCTCCTTTGACCTGACTGGCTGGTTTTGTTGCTCTGCAGCCCCGGCGCTCTGGATGATGACGAGGAGGATGAAGGCCACACTGTGGTGGCCACGGCCAGGGGCATCTTCAACAGCAATGGTGGCGTGCTGAGCTCCATTGAGACCGGGGTTAGCATCATCATCCCCCAGGGCGCCATTCCTGACGGCGTGGAGCAAGAGATCTACTTCAAAGTGTGCAGGGACAACAGCATCCTCCCCCCCTTAGACAAGGAGAAAGGTACGCAAACTTTCTTCCCTGTTATTGTTTTGGTTCATTGGTTTGTGTGGCTGATTTGTGGCCATGGTGACTTGCATTCAGCATGGGGTTAGTTATTGTTAACATTGACATTCAATACAATAAAACTGAATAAATATATATATAATCAAAGTACAGTAGTGATGCCAAACCTGTCCTGCTAGTTTGAAATCATGCATATGATGAGTAATCTAGACTGGAAATTGCCATTTTTGGGTACCTTTTATTTATTTATTATTGGGGGTTGGTTTAATAACTCATTCACAGTAGGTTTTAAATGAGTTTCCTCTCTTTTGCCTTGTTTATGATTTAAAATTGCATTTTATTATTCTGTGTTTGTGAATAGATTATGTACAATGCCCAGATTAGGCTTATTGCAGCAATGTACTATATTTTTTACAATTGTGAATACACATTCCAGTCAGTGTTCAGGCTCCCAAAGCCATGGCAATCCAGTCCTCTACATCTGGTTAACAAAATCAGTTGCACCTTATGGCATCTTTCTTGATTCCTTATGGCATTTTGGGGGTTTATATTTTGTGATTTTAGTTGAATTAATCGGTTTTGTTGTAATGCTTTTCTTGGACAGACCTGTATAAAGCTTTATAATGTAGCAGAGACCAGGACCAGGTATGAGCTCAAAGTGCAATGCCTTGGTGGAGTGCAGAGCCTGCTACCTCCCCCAGGATGCATCTCTAAAGTCTTCATATTTCCTTCTGTGTTGAGGAAACTGCAAAGGATGCAACGCCCAGACCAAACCAGCCCTGGCCCTCCACTCTGAGACGCAAACATCACTGTAGCAATGGCAGGACTCAGTGCTGGCTTTTTACTACCCAGTACAAACCCAGCACTGTGTTATTAATGGCCAATCAGGGTATACATGTCCCTTTAGGAGCTGCTGTGACCCGGGCAGTGTTGCATTTGATCCGGCTGGGTTCTGTGCACTGCCTGCCTCACTGACTCTGCCTTTGTTGTTGCAGGAGAGACTCTTCTCAGCCCACTGGTGATGTGTGGCCCTCATGGCCTGAAGTTCCTGAAGCCGGTGGAGCTGCGCTTACCTCACTGTGCGTCTATGACCCCTGATGGTTGGTCTTTTGCTCTAAAATCCTCCGACTCCTCGTCGGGTATGCTGTCCTCTCTCTGTCCTTTTGGGGTCGTTGGGTACTGTACTGAATCACTGGTTAACCTGTTTGTGCGTCACTGGCAAACTTAAATTTCATTTGGTGGTTTCCAGATCAAACTCTTCCTCTATGCTATGCTTCTCCCCCTCCCCCACCGCAAGCTGCAAACCTGTCTGTGTTTGGCTGTGTGATTTGTGTTCCGCTAGGATGGGTTGAAGTATTTAAGCGAACAATCTTATCCATGATAAAAGTACAAATAATAAGTGATTGCTTTTTGCTTTGAAGCATTTTAAAGATTGAAACCTCCAATTTTTCAAAACCAGGCCGCCGTATTTAATTAGCTGCACACCCCAAGCTTCAAGATAAGATGTATTCCTAAATCCTGGTTTTAAAAGCTGGAAGTGCGATTTGTAAGGAGTTAGGAGCCCCAAGAATAACCTAAAATAATGATGCCTTTCACATGGATATTTCTTTATGGATGTGAAACTTCGCTGGTCTTTTCTGTTCCTTAGAGATAAATACTTTTTCCTTTTTAAATTCCCTGAATTGTTAATGTTTTGTAGACTGTGTTGTAGAACTGAAACCTCTGCCTGGCTGCATATTTTTATGCGTATTTTAAGTCCTTTACATTTCAAACTGGCACTCTTGTTGTTTATTGTTGCTGTAGAACGGGCATTATGCAGAAGTAGTGATTTGCTTCTAAACTGACCATATTTATTTACTATAAACCTGATATCTCTGTGGATTAGACACTAATTACCCGTGATTGATTTGGATGGCATCTGATAAATGAGACTAGTCTCATTTTGTGTCTTACTATTATTATAGACAGATTACTTGGCTCCAGTTTAATCCTCTTAATGTACAAGACGATTCTTTCAGTTAATTTACACTCTACGTCTTTTCCTGAACCTCTCTCTAACTGGAGCTTTGAAGTGCGTTCCTGTTTTAATTAGTTTCTATTTCAGACGCACACTAATTGACAAACTCTCAGCCCGCATCGCTATCTTGGATTTTTTTTTTTTCTTGTTTAGACACTCAAGGCTTCTCTATTGTTTATAAGAGATTCAGTGCAAACAGCCGTTGCCAGACAAATTAATCATGTCTTGTTTTGACATATAGCGCTTTTCAAAATATACAGTATAGCAGTCATCATTTTGTGTTCAGTTTTCTAAGGCCTTATTTATTGCAGTATTCTGGAAACTGGCAAGCATGCGTATGAATTGTTTGATCTGGGAAATCGCGAGATCCAGTTTTTTGTTTACATGAATGTGGAATGATTGACAAACGGATTAATGTTGTGTTATTTATTTATTAACATTGTTCGGTATTTGTACATTTCTGTACCATACATTACCACTGTAATCTATAAAATGTATAGCAATTTTAAGTTATTTGAACGATATACCATTGTCATCTCCAATAAAAATACCATGTTGCAATTTTGTATTTGACATTTCAGTTAAACGTGACATACTGTTCTGCTATAAACTTATTTTTGTGGAAGAAGGCATTACTTGATTTATCAAACTATGTATAAACGGACTAGCCTAGCACAAAGCCAAAACTGCTTCTCTACGAAACTAAAAATAAAAATTGAAACCTCACAGGCAACGTCTGACGCTCTGTGTCTGTTTTTATGTTTCGCTTAAAACTTAGCCTTGATTAGTGAAGCTGTGTTCTAAGGCGACAGACATAGGCCCCAATTAAATCACAACTCCAATCCCCTGCCCATCGCACTTTCCGTGCCCAGTGCTCGATGATGGCCTTTCACTGGGTACAAGCAAGAGGCCTCTGGCAAGCAGAAAGCTGCCGTCCAGTGATGCATTTGGAATTTGCTATCGGCAGGTGGGTAGAAGGTTTTGATCTAATCCGGGTCTCAGTCTGGTTTTGTGGTTTTTTTTCGTTATAATGCGGATTATCTTGGAGAGGATCTTGCAGAAACATTAACTTCACTTGTTACCATTTTATTTTTTTTCTTCCCTCCTCTTCTCCTCTGCTCTCCTCTTCCTCCTCCTCCTCCAGGCGACCCCAAGAGTTGGCAGAACAAATCTCTTCCCGGTGACCCCAACTATCTCGTCGGCGCGAACTGTGTCTCGGTCCTCATCGACCACTTTTGAAGCGGGAGACAGCTGGTCTGTTTTGAATGTGAAATCTCGGGTCAGGTCCTCCAGTCAGGACTGAGACGCTCATATGAAGTATTAACCCTTTCTCAGACGCTGTTTACCGCTCTCACAGGAAGACATTGTTCGGGCTCTGTTAAGTGCTGTTGGTTTAGGTGCTTATAAGCTTGCAGAGAACTAGACTCTTGAACCATTGATCAGATGCATGCCTAGTGCCACAGAGTTTTTGAATCACTTTTTAAGCCAAGTTTCCAAGCCTAACGGTTTTCTGAGAATTTCCATTAAATTAGAAGGATCTATTTACACGAGAAGTGAGAATTATTTGAAACTGTATTAATATAGCCTTTTTGTTTTTTTTGTTTTTTTCTTGTTGCTGTTTTTGTTAATAGATTGCCTGGTGGCTGTGGTCACTGTACAGATGTGTGGAGGTTTTGGCACGTTCTGCCAGCCATTTGAGTTTTGAAAGTTGATGGGCATCTTACACTTTTGGAGAAGAAACAAAACGATAACTATAAAAGACGCTTGTGAACGCTTTTCCAAATGCAGCTCTTACTTGTAACTGGCTGTATTATTATTATTATTTTTGCTTAGCATTCATTATTTTACAATATTTTACCTTAGATGAGCATATTGAGTTTTGTTTTTATGAGCATTGAAACTCTCCCATTATAACGGGGACTATGCATGTGTGATGACTATGGTTCAGGTGCCTGCTCAATTGTATATTTGCTCCCGTTCCTATATTAACAAGCAGGGATGCCTTACCTTATAATTCACGTTTTATTTTAAAGTTTGTGTTTTTTTTTTTTTAAGTTATGATAAATTATGAAAGATTCCCCCCCCCCCCCACACCCATTATCAACCTTTTGTATGAACTGAACTTGGGTGCAGCACACAAGAACAATTGGGGCTGATGAAGGTATGCTTTCATTTACCGCTATGCATTTTAATAATAAAAAAGGATGAAATGGTGGCTGTACATACTGCTAGTATATCGCCTTGGTTCTTGGTTTGTAAATGAACTTTTGTATGTCTTTGTTATTTTGTATAAAACTAAACTGAAAAAAAAATCAAAAAAAAAAATCTTTGTATTCTGGTATACCCTTGAGCCTTGGAACTTGTAACTTAAGCAGTAAAAACTCCAAACTTTTCTACAGATATATACACACTACATAAACATTTTTAACAGTCGCAGGACCTTTTTATGCTTCTTTACAAAACAACAAAAAAGTGCTTGGTTTAAAAGTTTAAAATTCTGTACTCTAAGGGTTCACTTTGAACAGTGCTCCCCTCATGTATTTGTGATACTGGATGCTTGTACGATGTGCCCTAAAATGTATTTTTGTACTAATAGACAATTTATTATGGCACAGCAGTACTATTTTCTTTAGATATTATAACACTGCTTAAATCCAGATATTAGCTATTCTACACGTGTGGCCGTTTTTTTTTTTGTTTTTTTTGTGTTTTGTTTTCCTTTTTTTCCGTCACATTTCTAAGTATACCACTGTATTAATTAATAAAATCATTTTTAAAGTAAAAGGAATTTGCGATTTTCTCTTCCCATTCAGTTCAGCGAGGCAACAGTACAAGCAGGACACTGCCACAGTGGCTTTGAAAAGGCTTTGGAAATAAATTATGGAGATTTTAACACTGTGAGTGCAAACTGTGCATCCCATGGTTACAAGCTCAAAGTAATGGCGCACACGTCATCGATCACGTTGTCCCCATCCAGATGAAGTCTGCATGGACTGAGAAGGCTCGGTGTGTAACACTTCATTTCTGTTTGGACGCAGAACTGCTTTTAATAGTTTGTGTCCATAATTACTTGGTGTGAATGTAGCCAACTTCTTGTTTTCTGCACTTCAGTCTTTTATGAAAGAAGAATGTGCTTTCATTCAGTACACACTTATGATGGAGGGAGGTGGGGGAGTGGTCCAGTTGTTATGAGAGGATAATTTATTAACACAGGCACATGATTGGCAGCTGTGAGTGACAACAGCTCTTTCTTGTCCTGTGTTCCCTCCAGGAGCAGGTAAGCCACAGATGAGACGGCTATGGGGTTTTTATACAGCGTGGGTGTGTACTGGATGAGCAGTGGAGGGGGTGACCACATGAGACTCCTTATCTCATGCTGAATACTGGCCTGTTCGGCACCTCCCAGCACACCAGCATCTATTCCCTGGCAGATGTACAGACGGGTGACAAAGAAAAAACCTGTCTAAATGAGTGGAGGAACATAACGAATGCAGATGCCTCCAAACAGGTGTACTGTATGATACAATTAAGCAATTAACATCCTATCATGCCCTGTGACATGTATAAAAATGCTGAGCAGGCCCAGTTGACCTGATTTTGTATCAAGATGGCAAGAGGAAAGGATCTAATTGACTTTGAAAGAGGGGTCATTTTTGGGGCATGAATGGCAGGAGCTTCAGTCAGAGACTGCTCAACTGGCTAGTGTTTCAATAGGAACAGTGACTAAAGTTACATCTGCATTTAGATCTATGGGAAAGACATCAGTAAATAGGGTTATAAATTGTGGTTGAAAGCCCACATTCGATGACCGTGATGCTCGTGAATTAGTGCGATATATAAGGAAAAACAGAAGACCGACTCTTTCCCAGGTGCCTGAGAATGTCAATGCAGGATGTGATCAGACTGTTGGCAAGAACAGTCCATCCAGAACTACACGGAGAGGATATTATAGTAGAGTTGTAGTGCATACACTCCTCATTACAAAGACAAATGCATATTTGAGAGTTCAGTGGTGCAAAAACCATAGGCACTGGTCTACAGAGATGTGGGGAAAAAGTGGTAAGGTCAGTTAAGTCATCCTTCATATTCTCAACAAGTGGATGAGTGCATGTGTGGGACACCAAGAGAACGGTACACGCCTGACTGCTGGACCCCTACAGTGAGAGTGTCCGAAGCCTCCGTTATGCTGTGGGGGGTATTTTCCTGGCATGTTTAGTCCACTTGTTCCCTTAGAGGGAAGGGTCACTGCAAATCATTACAAAGTTCATTACAGAGTGATCACCTTTTTCCTATGGTGAAACATTTCTCTCCTGATGGGAGAGGTCTCTTCCAGGATGACAATGCCCCCATCCACAGGGCACGAGGGCTCACTGAATGGTCTAATGAGTATGAAAATGATGTGAATCCTATGATATGGCCTTTGCTATCACCAGATCTCAACCCAATTGAACACCTATGGGAGATTTTGGGCCGATGTGTTAGACAGCGCTCTCCAGCACCATCATCAAAACCCCAAATGAGGGAAGATCTTTTGGAAGAATGGTGTTCATCCCTCCAGTAGAGGCCAGAGACTCGTAGAATCTGTGCCAAGAGCATTGAAGCTGTTCTGGCAGCTCGTGGTGCCCAACACCTTACTGAGACACTTTGTTGTTTTTCCTTTAATGTGTCACCCGTCTGGATGTCTTATTTATTCTTTAAAACACCCTTAAACTCCACATGTCTGCATTCATGCATTTTCTGGTTTACTCACTGCTCCCCCCAGTATTAGTCTTCGTTCAGGTGCACACAAAGTTACTATCGTTTAATCAAATAAAATGTAAAAATCAATGCATCTTTCATCCTGTAGAGGGCATAGTAGGACCGTGTTTGTGGTGGTTACTGTATCATTAAATCCTGCCACGATGAGGGCGGGAGTTCAAACTGAGTTGTACTTTAAAACGAACAGCAAAGTGACAGTGGTCAGAGGGTTGTGTGGCAAAGGCAGAACCAAGTAAAACCAGCAATGTCCAATCCTGGCCTGGAAAACAATCTTAAAGTCTCAATCAATAACATCACTTACTATTTATTTCTTACTATGAAGTGGGGGGGTTATTTTGTGGAAATGTGTATTACTAGGGAGGCAAAGGGATGACAATTGAAGGATAGTAGCCTATGTAGTTAAACCAATCACTATGATACATTTATTAATATGGTGTTGATGCAAAGTAATCTGCTTCACACAGAGGCGGACCGCACTTCGCCGGCACAACCCCCACAAAATTGATTTGGTTTGGTCTTTCAAACATTGAAGATTTATGGACATCTCTTTCTCCACTTCATACATAAGTTCCATCACTGCTGAACAAAATGTCTAATTGTGTAATCAGAGGGACAGGAAATAGCGAAGCGTACAGTGACTCGCCGTCATATGTTGCTTGTGCCTTTTGTATGGATGTGATCAATAATTGTTCATTTATAATCGATCGAAAACACTACAGATCCCATTTAAAACAATGGTGGAACGCTCCAAATTCCATTCCTGGCACAGACCCTTGTGTCGCTGTATGGTCTCTATCCAATCAGCAGGGAATCATAGGCGTGGGTTAAGGGAGGATGTGGAAATAACGTTAAATCGCCCGCACCCCTCCAAATAATTTATGCCCGGCTCCATAGTCGTAGGGGACGCGTGTCCCCCCCAGTGAAACGATCAGCAGAGCATCGTACGTTCCATAGCCAATCAATAGTAACTCCTTACAGCTGTTGAAAACACACTCCCACTGCGCCCCTAAAACCCAAAGCCTATTATTTGATTTGCTGTTATAATATTAATACTTATACTAATACTACTACATTTAACCATATATTTCTACCACGATTTTAACATAATTTTACCATATTTTTGAATTTTTCTTCCTACAATTTTACCACGTTTTTACCACATTCTTATAATATACATGATTTTACATTGTACAATTTTTTGTATGATTTTACCAAATTTTTACAATTAAATTTGCAATGGTTTTACCATAGTTTGTCATATTTTACCACAACCTTCCTTTTTTACTACATTTTTTATCATTGGTTTTACTGTGTTTTTTCCACATTTTACCACAGTACACCACACTTCAATTTACTTTCATAGGAGACAAAAGTGTCCCGCCTCATATTTAGCCTTACAGTCCCAGTCCCATATGACATTTCTTGTTCCTTTATGACACTTTGCCACAGTGTCAAAACCACACTTTGTCTTTTCTTTATTGGGCTCATATATTACAAAGGGATTATGATGTAAAAACAGCTTAATTAATCTTGGGGCTGTTTCTATTGGTACGATCAATAATAATAATGATGATAATGATAATAACTAACACAATATCAAGACCATGAACATGAACCCTGCTGTTATACTACAGCTACTAACCTGCTTCATTTTACATATTATTAGTGATGCATAGCCTACTATAAATAAATTCTAACATAAATTATACAATTTCCATTAATATAGCATGCAAATAGTACTGTCGCATACAATCACAGGGCTGGACCAAATCAAAACTGTAACTGTGCATTTTATATTATTTATCAACTCAGGATACTCCGTGATTTGTGATATTTCCACATAGAAGAGTTTTCCTGTCTTTTATTTATTTGATCGAATAATAGTGTTTTTATATGCATTTAGGTGACATTACATTTTGTGATTAATACATAATATGAAAACACATAAATTATATTACCTAGGGTTGTTCCCTTTCAAATCAAAAGACAGCCTAAAACCCTAGGTAATATAATTATGTATTAATTATAAAATGTAACGTCACCTAAACGGGGAAAAAAAACACTTAAAAAATATAGTATTCGAACAAGTACATAAAAGAAAGTAAAAACCTTCTATGTGGAAATATCGCAACTCATGGAGTATCGTGATTTGATAAATAGTATAAAATGGACCCAGACAATAAATTAAACCACCAGAATTGACAATACACAGTTACAGTTTTGATTTGGTCCAGCCCTGTGATTGCATGTGACAGTACTATTAGCATTATATATTAATGGAAATGCTATAATTTATGTTAGGAAGTAGTAGGCTATGCATCAGTAATTATATGTAAAATTAAGTAGGTGCAGGAAGCTGTCGTTTTCTGTCAATGTTTTGCAAAAAATAAACAATATCCCACAATCCCTCTGGGACCTACAGCAGGTGAAGAAACCAGGCCGGGGCGCGGGCGCTTCCTCTGGGTCAGTAGTTCCCAAACCAGAGCTGTGTGGGTCCAGGAGCGGTTTGGAACCACTTCTCTAGGTGCAACCTGGAGCCGCAACACTTACTTCTGAAGGCCAGGAATGAATTGTGTTGCTCGTGAAGGCCAGGGATGAGTTGTGTTGCTTCTGATGCTCCAGCTGGGTTTGTGTGATTGTGTGGCAGGGCTTCAGTACTACAGGTTACCAGTAGTTTATCAGCTGGGTTCACCTGCCATGCACTCCAGACATGCAGCCCCCATCTCACGCAGGTCAACTGGGGGACAGACTAAAATGAATGACAAAACAGAATGCCCATAGACTACAATGACGAAAACAAAAGGATGGTCTATATCTTGACTGCCTATTATATATATATATATATATTCTGTCAACTACATTTATGAACACTGCAAGTTCAACCTTATCTGAAAAAATTAACTGTGTAAATGGGCAACTGTATGTAAAATAATGCAATATCTTGAAACAATTGTAAATCACTCTTAATAAATCATCTAAATCTAAGTGTCTGCTTAGAAATATAACGAATATAAGAAATAATAAGACATTAACAAGCAAAGACATGGACAGGATTAATATTCTTGCACTTTGTATTGCACTTATGTTGTAAGTATTGTGCATTTTTTTTGCTGTAGATAAGGTTTGTTTAGTTTTGAAAGTATGGGTTGCAGTGATTATTTCAGATCACAAAGTGCAAAAGGCAGGATAGGATAGCTCCACTTTCCTATTCAAAACTGCATGGTTCTTTGTTGTCAATGCAGGGTGTGGTTTCATGGAACTTGCCTTTCAACAAACACCACTAAACTTCCATAATATTTCATTTGTGAGTCCTGCTTGTAAATCAAAGTATTCCTGTTTTGTGAAAACAATCCTATTATGTTTGTATTGTGTTTTCAGTATTCCGGGCCTATCTTTCCATAGAAATCAGCTGTCATTCCAAGTCATTCCACTTTTATTTTATATATGAGGTTATTTTAAAGAAAGTGTCTTCAGGATTTTAGGATTCCTGTGTGGGATTTGGAGATATAGACCGTCCTTCTGTTTTCCCCATTATAGTCAATGGGCATTCCGTTTTGTCATTCATTTTAGTCTGTAACGTAAACGGGTCCAGCACACTGAATAGACACTGACAGCCCTTCTTGTCAAACCGTGAGTGAAAAACAATCACATCACTAATCTTAACCACAACAGTATTTAGGGGAAGAATTAAAATATATATATATATAAACAAGTGTTTCTCCAAGACGGATCAATCCCTATGTCATATAGTGATTATACCTGCAGTGCCGAGGAGACTCAAATATTTGTGCACACTGTGTAGTTGCTGTTGTTTAATGTCTCTCTGGCTTTTGACAGCTCCGCTCAACATTGTGCTCTAATTTGATATTTATGAGAGCTGGAGTTGCACTGAATGCTTAATAAGATCTTTATGGTTTTTGTGTTGTTTTGTTTTCAGACGCTGTGGCTCCCGAGCTTTTCGTTGCCTTAAAGTGTAGTCTTGGAGAATCCAGCGGAACTGCGTGGTTATATTTGACATGTCAATTGAACAACAGATGAAATGCTATCAGTTAAACTTGAAGATGATCTTGTGCTTTGCGGTCTGTTTGGTCGGCTGCGCGTACCGTGGTTACCGTGCAATGTTTTTTAATGTTTGTTTTCTTTGGTTTGTTTGGGCTCGGTTTAAATACCCACACTATATTGGGAATTTCAATTGGAGGCTCTTGGAGGAATATAATTACTGCTTTTTATATGCTACCTGTCCTGGCTGTGCTTTCTGCCACGTCTATCTATCCCCCCTTCCGACAGCGGGCTGTGAATTTCTGTAGCTGGTATTTAACAAACCATGGGATAGATTTATTTACTTGGTGCCCTTGTTTCCGAGGGAAGGCTCTATTTCATGGTCTGTTTGGTGCTGCTCATGCAGGGGGAGAGAGGGGAGCACCACGTCCTCTCTGAGTGTGGTAAACAAGTCTGCAGACAGGAGCATCTCGCCTGGCAGGAGACAGAGGGGCTGACTGATTAGGTGAACATCTTCTACAGCTGCTCTGGCTCTTTAGATACAGACTGCCATGGCCCCCTTAAGACAGAAAGCCTTACTAAGAGAACCACAATCTTCCCTCATTATAGTAGCCAAGACTACGACGGGCATTGAAACTGTCAGGAAACGCAGTGCTGTAGAGAGACAGAGAGAGAAAAGTACACACTGGTGTAAAACCATTAAAGAACTGCTAATATGAGAGAGTGGTGTAGTATAGAGAATAATAACTGCAGCTCCTTTCTTGTGGCTGTTTTGTTGTTGTTTTTGTTTTGTTTCATTTTTGGGACGGTGAAAGCTAAAACTTGCCCCAGTCTGCAGTGTTTTGGTTGTGTTACAATGATGAATTGTTCCCCTTGGTTATATAACACTGAAACCTTAAACACTAAAACATGGAGTTTACTTTTTAAACAAAAAAAAACCCCTAAACTATACATCACATCTAAATTAAGTGCCACTGAGGCCTAAGAAAGGTCTCTGAATGCACAAACATAAAAGTGTTTTACAGCATGTGTGAAGCCCACAACAAAAATTAAACGAGCTGAAAAACACTCTGTGATTAAACATTGTATATTACACTGCAGCCCCGATTCCCACTGAGATAAGGGTCAGCAGGCAAATGAGACTCTGCACGCGGTGTTTCCTACAGGGAATAGTGCGGGGCAGCTGTATTCATAATGTCATGTGTTCCTGTGAACATTGTGGATTACCCAACCGAAGTAGAAACAAAGAGCCTGGAGCAGGCCGATCTCACACCATCACAGCAGCCCTCTGACTGCAGTGTTCAAACAATCCTCATTTTTATAGCCATGGCCAAAAGACTAATGAATACGTATATTGGTGCCTAGTACAAAATGCAAACTCCTAAAGCCTGGGTCTGCAGCATAAGGAATAAACCAATCATACCTTACTTTTCTAAAATAAATTAGCAAGAAATACAACCCCCATACACACACACACACACAAAAAAGTATACTTCTTTAAAAAGTATAGTTACGATTAGATTTTGCTTGCATACCACATTTGGCAAGAACCTGTTTCTTAAATAATACAGGCCTGAGAGTTTCTTAATCCCTGTAAACAATCATCAACAATAATGGCAGTATTAAGAGTGTAGGAAGTGGCAAAGGGGGAGGGTGTCACCTTCTCACTAACTGGATGTGAGATTAACAGCACAGGCAGCGTGGACTTTGACGCCAACTGCAAAATGCTCATCTGTCCCTCCATATTAATGGTGTGTTTTTGTTCTTGGTCATCATCATTCCCAGTGTCGTCAGAGGCCGTTAGTGAAATTTGAAAGGTGGTCCTTGGATGAGTGAGAGCCTTGCCCTGTCCTTCAGACAAGTCTCATCAACAAAGGGTGATCGAGAGGTGGTAAGGGCGTGCATTTCCAAGACGCCCCCCCCAGCTCCCCTCTCCCCACGGCAGGGTGGCTGAGACGAGGTCTGTAGCTGTGCTGCAGTGCATGGGGAGGGGGCTGGGACTCCTGCATCGTGGGTGGCGGCAGAGGAGCCCCTGGGCCATACCTTAGATGCACGCTTCAAAAGAACACAAGCTGCCTGCTTGACAAAGGCTGAAATTAAGACTTCCAGGAGCTGTGCAGGCTCAGGATCTTCAGCTAATCCGGCGCTGTACTGCATTGTGCTCTATTGTGTTGTATTTGCCTGCCCTGTATTGGGCTCCTCTGCACTGTACTGTGTTGTACTTGACTGTTCTGTACTTTACTGTAATTTACTATACTGGACTGGGCTGGGCTGCTCGGCTGTTAGCTATATGCATCTCACAGAGATCAATTCAGGATGCAGTTTGTGGGGTCCTTGCCAGGGCGGTGCACCATGGAGAGCACAGTCTAGGACAACTCGTGCCTGGAGATGGGGTGGTGACTGTGCACACTGTGTAGCAGTACAAACACAAGTCACAATGTGCAGGGACAGAAATGGATATATTATTACAGAGTGTGAAATGACCAATGACACTGATTAATAGATTGCAGCCCAAGCAAAAACATATTTGATCTGAACATGTCATTGCTTTGTTATTGCTTTCGCTCGAATTGAAATATCAACACAATGCACTTGCTGCAGCTCTTGAGTTGTTTTATGTGGGAGTATGAACTCGCCTTGTCTTTGGGTTGGAATTTTACATTATGTTTGATTTATTAGCAGACACCCTTACCGAGCTTTCACTCTGTGAGTCACAACTGCCCCAGTGCACCTGGATGTTCATGGTCATTGAAGGCAACAATGTATTGGCCTCCCTGGCATTAAAAGGAGGCCCTTATGTCATTGATTACTTCAGATGACTGTTTTGGTTGTCGTCACTAAACAGTGTCTTATGAGAATCGATGCGATTGTGTATTTTGTGTTGCTACCAGTAACCGGCCGAGCGCATGTGACAGCATCACTGCAGCCGCGAGTCGAGGCTCCTGCCGGCGATGCGCTTCATCTAACGCCAATAAACCCGCAGATACTGTGGTTTAAGCGTTTAAACACACAGCAATACCGAGCGCCTCTGCATCCGATCACCAGCGTGACTAAATCATCCTCACGTACAACACCACTACTACTACTACGAGCAGGCTGCACTAGCCACCTCTTGCATGCTTTCTCCTGCACCTCCCTGCAGGATCCTTCCCACCCGTCCTGCCTCGCCTGTCCCCGCACGCCGCTCCGCTCCGGTAGCGACTCTGGGCTGCAGCGCCGCCGCTCAGCGCACGGATACACGGTGGCCGAGAGCCGGAGCAGCAGAGGCTGCAGCAAAAACACGCAACATTGGACTCGCTGGGTTTTCTGTTCTCCTCTCTCCCCCTACCCGCACCCCCTCCAACACCTTTTTTCCCGTTGCCTTTTTCTTCTCCAAAGGAGTTGCATGTCCCCCCCACACCGCGCTCTGCAGCTCCTGTCAGCGAGGACAGCGATGCTACAGGACACTTCACATTGGATTGCATTGCATGAGCCGAGAAAGACACGAAACGGGGCGCTGCGATGTGACTGAATGAGCTGCATTCTTCGAGACTACGGTTTTTAGGGTTTTTTTGCAATTCAATACATGCTTTTATGTGTATGTGCTTATGCGTCTATTTACGGCGCTGCTGTGGTTGCGCTGGGAAGGGGAGCAGACGGACTGGGATCTTACAGCACGTTTGTAACTTGCCTTCTACCCCGCTTTTGCTTTTACAAAGATACATTCAACTAAAACCAAAGCGAGAGCGAATCTGGTCTCCATTTCCACGCCTGCCGGCGTCCACGTCTCTGCGGTGCTCCGTGCGGGAGACCGATGTTGCGCAGCCATCCTCGGGTCTGGACACGCAGAGCCCGGGCTGCGCTGGCTCCCATTGTGAGCGCTGAGTTGGGGGCTGTGTAGGAGGCCGGCCACGCCGAGTCGGGTCTGGATGCCGCTGCTCTTGTGTCCTATGACAGGATTGCTTTAAATTGCTTGTTGCCAAACACCACCACCACCACCACCAACAATGCCAGTGAGTGCGATGCCAGTGGGGCACTCGCTGAGCCCCGCATCTCTGTCCCGCAGCTTAACGAGACTGCGGGAGTTTCGGACCCGGACGCGGATCATGCTGTCCCTCGGAGTGGCTCAGATGGTCCTGGGCAGTCTGATACTGGCAGTGAGTTTCGCAGCCTTGGCACTTACTACCTCTCCCAGGGTCCGACACTCCTGTCCCTTCTGGGCTGGATTTTCGGTAAGTGTTTGTTCTACACTGCAACTTCATATGCAGTTGTATTGCTTATGAATGAATTCATGAATCAATTAAGTCATTAATGATAGTTTTCTGGGATGAGGGTACAACACATCTATTAGGTTATGTATCAGCTAACGTGGGAAAGCTCAGGATGGATTTCAAGTGTGTGATTCGGTCTATTTAATGCAGTGCAATACATAGTATAATTAAATTGCGTTTGCATAGTTGTCCCGTAGATGGTTTTTAAGTGCTTTAAGTTGGCAGTGTTTGCTGTAGTGGACTCTGCTCAGTGGCTACTGCCTCCAAGTGAACTGAATCAGTCTCAGCTGCTGCCTTACAACTTCTATTTCCCAGCTACTTGTCTGTTCTGATCATAGCAGTAGGAGTAGCACTTCATCATCAAATAAACTGGATGAGCAAGGTCAATGCAATGTATTATTGCCAGTGGTCAGATAACGCCATGGGCTGTCCCACTGACACTGATGGCTTACAACATACCCTCCCACTCCCACACGCACAATTTAACAGGTGGGACAGGTGCCTCGGGATGGGGTGGAGGATGAGGTCAGAAGAGGTGACTTTGCACCAAGTGAACCTGGCTAATGTTTTGATTGATGATGCAGGCATTAGGATGCTGTTCACTCTGGGACCTAACTGCATTGTGTCAGCCCTAGGGGGCATCGCTGTCTTGGCATGTCAGGGTTTCCTTCTCAACTTGCCAAGCCTTGACCTCGGCTTGGCTTTTCATCTGTAGTAAACATCACATTTCCATCGTTACAGTGTCAATGCTACGGTGCAAGTCCGGGGTGAAATGCAAGCGATATGTTTCTGAATCCCAGATCAGAGCAGATCACAGCAGCCGTTGCTCAGTACATCGTGCACTCACTCAAGACGGCAGTATAGCATTACTACAAAATGTACATCCTGATAGTATTCTTTTAAAAGAGTGGTTCAGATTGCAGTAACTGGCATGCTGTTAAAATTATTACAAAACTGAACTTTCTGCATGGCTGGCTGCTTAACCACCACACAACACACACACACAAACAAGAGAAAGGACACATGTTTCGCCTTTGTTAGCTAGTTTGGATTAATGACTTTTAAAAGTTTTAGTCCTTCTCTCGAATCCCCCCCCCCATAACCCTGCTGTGATATGGGGGAACTTGGCTGTCAAAGTAACAGTTACAGAGATGCTTTCATAAATCAGGAGACTTTAAAACAAACTAACGGGAGAAAAGCACAGGGGCTGGATGCAGATTTTGCTCTTTGAAGCGAGAGATGAGGTTTTTCACAGTCCTATTGTACACATGGCTGGCAGCCATTGCTGTTGGCATTTTATTTCCTATTACACATGATGAATGACTGGAATACGTTTTGGCATGCAGTTGTTACATATGGGGGGGAAAACAAATCTAAAAGTGATGTTTTTTTCAATACAAACATACATCTGTCAATATAAATAGGCTTGTGTGTGTGTGTGTGTGTGTGTGGTGTCAAAATCTCTGAACGTACCTATGTGTAGGCCTGGGTTATAGTTTCCAAACTGATAAGCGAGTCCTATCAATTTGGTTGTTGAGAAAAGATCAGAAGAGACCCGGAGAGACTGTCCCTGTCTCAGTGGCATTCAGTCCCAGCCTCCCGGTCTCACTGCTGTCATATTGAGAGGGGTAAGGAAACAGATTTGGATTTTGGGAGTATTTTTTTTATATGGCTGAAAGGAAATCAGCCTCATTAGGAGTATATTGTATGACAGTTTCTTCTCCCTTTTTTGGGGGGGTGGGTGAGACTTGGAATGCTGCCCTGGCCTGCTGCCTGTTTATGGGTCAGATTGAGTTATTGGCACGGCTAAACCCCCGCAGACTCTTAATCCTGCAGCTCTGTCTTTAGGCTAGCGTTTGGAGAAGGGGCTATTAATCGAATCTGCGGAAACATGCTCCTTGGTTCATGAGTTGTCCCCACGTGTATGCATCTTGATAGCAGAGCATCTTTACAGTTACAGTTGGATCTAATTAGAAAGGGTGTTCCTTTCTTTTTTCATGTTTTTGGTCTCTTTATATGCAAGCCATAGAGCATGATTTAAAAAATGAGCACTGAAGCAGTCCGAGGCTCTGTGTGCACTGCCTCATCAATATTCCAGACTTTAAGTGTGTTTTTATTAATTAACACTAAGACTGGAATTAAAGGTTTAGAGTTTGCCAGCTTTCAGATAATTTATGCTTTTGTTTCAGCTGTGCTTGCTTGTATAGTGCTAGCGGAGAGAAGGCCATGATCCGTTTAAATGTATATCATCATTATCATCACCACTGTCATCAGCCTTTATTGATCCACTGCTGGATGCTCTCCAAGATGTTTCCACTTGCTTTGATGTACAGTGTCCCAGTGTCTGTCCAGGTCATCTTCTAGGTCTTTTTTCATCCTTTGTCCATTGTTGATTTGTTCTTTTTGCGGTGTGTCCGGCCCATTGCCATTTTAACATTGTCACCCTTTCAATGATGTCACATATTTTCATTTGTTCTCGGATTCCATTTTTTTTTTTTTTTCCAAATACTTCTCTCTTCAGGCAAATGGGTAGATTTCCTTTCATCAGTGTGCTGTTTCTTCCAAATGTACTCCATCCTATTTTTACTCTTCTTTTGATATCTTCCATAAGACCTCCGATTTGTTGTGCAGGGTAGACATAACTTTTGATTTATATTTCACAAAGCTGTTCAACATGAATTTGGTTGTACTCAAGTCCAGTTTTCTTGAATTTGAAGCTGTTGGTCTTTAGGTGTTATGGCAAATATGACGATGTTATTGGCAGATTTGTAAGTTGTTAAAATAAGCTCTATTTAACTTGATCCCTCTTTCTTTTCAGTCCAAAGTCTTGAACACTTCTTCAAGAGAGAGCCATGAAGAGTTTCGGAGAGACTATCTCCTTAACATACTCCTTTGCAGCTTTCGATCTTGTCAGTGTCTTGGTAGAGTCGGATTGTTGATGTAGCATTGTTGTAGATATATTTAATACGAGTTATATAGGTTTCCTCAATGTGTTGATTTCTTAGAGCTCCAATGACTGGGTTTGTATGTATTGAATCGAATGTTTTCTGGCAGGCAATAAAGCCCAGGCACAGAGGAGGTTCATATTCCCTGCATTTTTTCAGTACTTCTCAGACAACTTGTATATGATACATTGTGTTATATCCACTTCTGGAGGCTGCTTGTTCTCTTGGTTGGGCGAAGTCCAGGATGTCTTGAAGGCGATGTGTTAATATCTTTGTTGATTTGCAGTGTTGGAGTGTTTTTCCTATGGTGTGTAGAATTATTTGTGTGTGTGTGTGTTTTAAATAATAAATGCAGCTACTTTCTATTCATTGTTTTATACACCTAGAAATGACAGCCACTGACAAATAACTTCACCAGCAAGCTTTTTTGAGGCATATGATGAGAGAGAGAGAGAGACCAGAGGGAGGCAGGGAGAACTGCAGTATCATAGCTTCCATCTTTACCATCTGGACCGCATGTACTCTTCTGTTGTTGTGTACTATTGCCACACAGAGGCTTTCTTATCTTCTGAATGCATTTGGATTTTTTATATATATATATATATATATATATATATATATATACAGTCATGAAAATGTAACTGATTGTAACAGCTCCAACAGGTGGTTTGACGAAGATTACAGGTAGTTTTATCTTACCTTGTTTTCCCTCTTGCAGTTATATGAACATAGAATGAAATAAGGCAATGTAAAAAGAAATTCAAATAAACCGTCCAACACATAATCCCTTCACATCAAGGTGAGGAGTCAGGTCTCACACACTTCTGCTCCATTTACACTTTACAGGCTGGCCTTTCACTTTCTGCAAGATGTAGTCCTGCTTAAAATGTAAAATCACAGTGTTTCCATAAAGGCACAGCATCCCTGCAAGATTCAAACAAGATTATTTAATAAACCGTAGATAAACAATTTTTAAAATTCAACTGACATCAAGCCGCTGCGTATAATTGTGCTGGGGATGATTCCCGGCTGAGACACGGCGCACAGTCCCCTCTCAGCGCAGTGTGGGCAGTGGAGATAGCCTTGGTGTTTGTGTGAATGGCAGCGGTGATAAGTTTAATTGCTAAATCCCAGGCATCTGCGGTGAAGAAGAGCTTGACTGACAGGCGATTGTGATCGGTGTCAGGGGAGGGGAGCCGGGTAAGTGTGTAATGATGGCAGGGCTAGATCAGGCTGCAGGCCCGGCAGTCCCGAGAGCAGCGGCACCGAAGCCTTAGCATTTCAAAAACATCCGTCTCCCGCTCCCTGCAGGGCCGATCTGAATTGTTTAGCCAGAGCCCGAGGAGATGGAATGGCGCAATTAATAAAGTGTATTGAATTTTATATACGCCGCCACCCCTGACAGTCTTCTCTGGGGCGATTTTTCTCCTCGTTTTTCCTTTTTGAAAATGTAAAGTGTTATGGATTTAGAAAAACAAAAATGTCAGTAAGGCTGCCTCCTGGAGTTCTGTTTCATTTAGAAAAGTGGAGTATAGACCAGACTCCTCGATCTGCCTTTTGGTAATTGAATCACCGCAGAGAGTTTTCCTGCTCTAGAGAAGTCGAAAAAGAGCAGATTTTAGCATAATTGAGGGCAGCATTCAAGACTGGAACCAGCTAGATGAATGAAAACTTGGTGCCAGACAGTTGATCTGCTTTTGTTCCCTCTGTGGAATAGTGCTATTTTGTATATATATTTGCATGCTGTTCTGGCAGTGTTGTAATTAATTATAGAGTTGAATTTAACTCTTTTCAGTTGTAGTCCTAGAAAAAATCGTATTAAATGGGCTAAGTGGATGTGTTTATAGTGCAGAGTTAAGATGATGTGAGAATCTGTGAGTGGTCAGAATTAGGAGCAACTGGAGAGTCTTTGCCAATCACAAGTCTGTCTTTTTTGTTTTTCCGTTCTTTATCTTCCTTCACCAGTTTGAACCCTGCTTGTGTTTTGTTTTTTCCTCTCTCTAACCCCCCAAAAAAAGATTTCAGAGGTGCTTGCTCATCAGCAGTCCTAACCACGCTGGAAGGAATTTGTGTTTGTGAGTGGGTGGATAATCTTTGATTTTCGTGGGTCTTAACGTTTTATAAATGGCAAAACAAACAAACAAACAGGAAGCTAAATAAATCATGAATCGTTTCAGACAAGCAAACAAACAAGAAATGTCTGTAGCGTTTGAGCGGGATGGTCATCTTATTGGGGCGTAAAATTATAGCAGCTTAAAAGTTTTATAACACTGTGAATATTCATGACCGTATACTTCCTAGATTGCTGCTGGAGATCCAGACACAACTGTGAGTGTGGGTATGCAAATGCAATCGATTTCATTCATTATACAGTGCACTCGATGGAACAACGGCTCCTGTTGTGCTGCCCTGACTGTCTTAATCAGAGAGATGAGAGCAACAACTCCAGAGCACTGTGCGCTGTCAGTTACCTGCTTGGAAATCAGAGCAAGGATGGCCACCATTAAACATAGTGTAAGATAGTGTCTAAATACAGGAGATGGCATGTTTTTGTTTTTCATCGCCTTCAATCTCTCATCCTGGAAAGTGCCTCGGTGGTGTCAATTATAGGTGCGTAGTGTTTGAAAGGTGCTAATGAAAAGACGCATTGTTAGCCAGTGAAAGAGGCGATGGCGAATATGAATCCAAACCCTGGGGCGTTTTCTCCATCCATTCTCCTGCTAGGCTGATGTGTAAAGGTGTTTCTGCAACTCCACTGCAGGTGTACCTACCTCCTTGGAGCTTATGTGAGGAGGAGGAGGAGGAGGAGAGAAGGAAAAATAAAGAAGTGTGCAAATTATGATATGTATATAAACATTGTAATTTACAACTGGTAAAATAAGCTCTGATATAGAACAGTGCATCTGAGCATTAGCCATGAGGGGGGCAGCTTGACAGACTGAAGTAACTGTACAGCACGGGAACCGACATGAGCGAGGATAGACGCTCGGGAAGGACAGCTGTGAGGTGGATGGTGTTGCAGGAGGCAACAGATACCCACTGAGTGTTTTGGAAAGGGGTGGAAAGTGCAGAGTAGAAACAGTGCCTGTGTGTGCGATCTGAAAAACGCCACTATTAACAGTTCATCTGGGCCTCATCTGAATACTGACGATTCCCCACGAGGGCCGTGTGTACAGTGGTGCGAAGTGAAACAGTAACACCGAGCCCCTTTTTACAGGCTGACATGCACAGCTGTGGCCTGGTGTCGGACTGGAACCCGGCCAAGCACACTGTCTGGGTTAAGAGGAACCCTTGCAGAGGATTAACAGCATGAGTTATTATATATTTTTAATGTTGTTCTGCACATATTCAGGGATTGCAGGAGGGACACTCACCCAGAAAGTTGGACAGGATCCACACTAAGTTGCTGCAGGTTTTGCATACAGTAAATCTACTATAGTTAGGGTTGACATCTCTGGTGGGATGTGGGCTGGGAGTTTTTTTTTGTATCCTGACATATTGGATTTAAGCATCGACTCCACCAGCAATTTGAAAGTCTTTTACAGGGGCCTATGAAATGTGTTTTATTTATTAGTTTATTAAAAATATATATGTTTTGTCCTGTTTTGTAAAAACTCTAGCCAACACCAAAATATAAAGTTATTCCCAATCTGAAACTCTTAGCGTTTCATGGATGATCTAACCCTAACCCTTGCCAAACCCACAGACTGGTCTGATGCCTAAATATCAACCAGAAAATGGTCAGAAAGAACAAGCATTTCAAACACCTATGTACAAATCAACATAGGTGCTACTGACAAGATTCATCCCTTGTACTCTGCCTGTAGAATGTAATATTAGATTTCAGTTCATCAGGTTCAAAATAGCAAAAGATGTGAACTTTAATATTGAAGTTTCTTTATTAAGAAGAATGCATTTGTCAGGAACTCTTGACAGCTAGGCTTAAGGGAATATTGTTCAGTTTTTTTATAAAAGTAAAACATAACATTGAGTTTAACAGTAGACTGAGCTGTCCTGATGGTTGATGTGCTCTGAAAGAGGGCCAAGTGGGAATCAAACCTTTGGTAACTACACATTGGAGAATTCTGGGGTTTGCTATGGAATTTATATTGCCTTTTAATTGTGTGTAATCGTATAAAAGCTTCTAGTTTAAATGTACATTTTCTAGGTCAGAGATCAGCTGGTGCAGGGAACCAAGCATGTTTAAAAAATGTAGTTCACTGCAGCCAGCAGTAACTGTGGGTTTTCCAGCTGAACATAATATTCCCCATGCATCCATCTAGGTGAAAGCTTGTCTTTTAGTCTGTGGCTGATTTTCCCGATTACGCAGAGCTCCTGGTGTGAGGGGGAATGTGTTGTACATGTAAGTGTTTACAGCTGATGCAGTGCACCGCAAATGTAGGTTTTTAGGTCAGCACCTATTTGTGTGTCTTTCTGAGATGCTGGAGTTGCAGGTGGAGGAGCACATTCCCCGGTTTCAGAAAGAAGAAGTAATCACACGGGGCATTATAGGGAGGGAGGCAGGGTGGGTCTCTTTTGTTGGTCTTTGTCGTGCAGCTCCTGAAGACACAGTCAGGTCGTGCAAAGCTGAACCCCCTTGAGGGCTGATGTCTCTGGAAGCTGACCTACCAGTCTGCATATAAATCCCCCCTGTTAACACAAGCAGAGGTGTTCATGCACCAGACGAGTGCAGTTTTTTTATAATCCCTTTCCTACATGTGTGAGTGTTTGTGTTTATATAATAGAGAGAGAAAAAATGTATCTTTATTATTTTTATGTTTCAGCCTTGACAGTGGCAAAGTTTGCTAGGTTAAAAAATCCTGTCTGTGTTAATTTATATTAAATGTTGAAGTTTAAAAGCCTATGCTGTCGAGGCATTTAGTAAGTATCGTAAAACATGCCTGAAAAAAATGAGGCCGTTAATAAGTAATGATTATTGACTGCTGAGAATCCGTCTCTCTTAAAATAATTACAAATGCAGATTTCTGCCTTGCGCTCTCCGGTCTCGGTCTCGTGTGAGGAGCTCCTTGTGACGAACAGAGAGCCCCAACCGAGCCAGCCGAGGTGAAACGTCCTGCTTCTGTGACAAATTCCACAGTGGACAGGCTTAAACTTCCCTTCCCGCTGTGGTGTGTAATCTCACTTCCCCAGTGTGTCTCGCGCTCTGCTGGGCCTCCTGCGAATCTCCCTGGTGGCCTGTAGCCTTCGCCCCTGTCGCTGTGCTCCCCACCCCCCCAAACTCTCTCTCCCAGCTCCAATAAACAGGATATGCACCAGATTTAACTTGCAAGGTTTTGAAGCTGCTCAGTCCCCGTCCGTGTACTTGACAGACACGAACAGCTTACTGAACCTCCCCCTTCCCCAGCCCCCCTGTGGTAATGAGATTTATTTATTTACAAGAAGAATACAAATACAAAATTGAATGACCTCCTGAGTGGAGAAGGAGAATAAAGAGACTGCGGCAGGTGTGCCTCTCCACGTGTGCGAATTTAGCTCGATTTGAGTTTAGAGGAATGTGGCTTCTGTGTGAAACAGTGGGGCAGGGGTCTCAGTCTGTTTTTTTGTCTGGTTTCTTGCCTCTTTAGTGCTGACACTGTGCAGTGTATCAATAGCCAGGTTTGCAATTGTGAAGGTCTCCAGGCAGCGTTTTGCTCAAAAGCGTGTTTAGAAGAAGCCTGTTCAGGGGCTCCTGTGTGCTGGTGTGTTTTTAATTACCCCCACCTGAGAACATACAGTCACACAAGAGCCTGTTTCTGTGTTATTTTGTTAACCTCTGAATTGCTTATATGCGGCTCAAGCAGGAAGATTTAATTTAGAAAATGACACCTGGTTCTTGTGTATTTTGGTTGATGTCGAAGTAAATAAAATCAGTTGTGTTTTTGGAGGAAATGTTTTAAAAGAACTCTTGCCAAGATTTAATTCTGAAACTTCTTTCTGTAAATAGTTTTGATAAGAGATGTTTGTTTGGTGTGTACTGTTAGATCACTTATCCGATTCTAGGATTTTTAAATTCGTCTGCAAAAAATGTGTCTGTGTGGGGGGGTGGTGTGGGCTCATCCTTGTGGGTGTGGCAATGTGAATTTCTTTTGTGTAGATAATGATTGAATATGTGTGCATGTGTGTACAACTGTCTTGAAGCCAGTTGTGTATCTCTGGGATGAGGGTTAGCAAACCAAAGTGTACTTTGTGCAAAAAATACAACACAAAAAACTAAATCAGCACTGTAAGCATTTTAAAGCGGTTTTGTTTTCTGAGTGCCATTGTTACCATTAGAAACACTGAGTAACTGTGCTGTGTGGGCGTCTCGGAGTCTTGCAAGCACAATCCAGATGGAAGGTGGAAGCAATCTGTGGCGGCCGTCAGCCCTTGACATCTACATTGCACTCACTGAGCATAACTGCATATTTAATCACTTCTCTCCACCTGCAGTGGTGAAACGTTCCCACTCATGTACACTACCTGGAGAAATAAGTGATTTCAAAGCACTTACAAATATGCAGTTTAGAGCTACATCAAGAACATCATGTCCTGTGAGGATGCGATTCCACAGCAATGCTTTCAGTTCAGAGAGCTCGGGCAGGTTCCCTTCGCCTTAAGTTTATGCAGTTGTTTATTCATTTATTCCTACCAGGAGGGTTATCTTGAGAGAATTTGTGCTGAGGCTCCCCTGGAGCAGAGCACCCAGGGTCCAAAAGCCCTGTCCTGCCAATAACAGACACCACTGAAAGGTCTGCTGCCATCAGCGTACAGAACAATGTAATACACCCCTTTGAGAAAAGCTAGCAAGCTTTGTTGGGAAATGACATCCTTCATTATGTGGAGTTTAACATCAGCACTTGCTAAAGTGTGGCACAATGCTAAGCCAGCAATCTGTAGACTACAGCTGTGAAAGCGCTAGTCATTGAGCGCTACCGCCTGCTTTCTTTGAAAATTCCCTGAGTGTTAGTCCAGCCCCGTGTCATGCAAACCTAGTATTAATTCAGTAACTTAACATCCTTTCCTATGCCCTTGGTCTCTCCAGTTCAGGGCAGTTCAGTTAAGTAGAGCGATCCCTTCTAATTCCATTCAAACCTTTTAAAGGTGTCAGGGAGCTGATTGTAGGGAATGTCTTCGGTACATCCTGGCTGACACCAGGGAGAAGCTGCAGGCTGGGTCACAGAGTGCAGTGCTGAGAGTGAAATAACTTTCTACGGCCTGCGGTCCCCCAGGCAGGGGCGGCTGGCCCAGGAGTGTGCCTGTGGACAGAGATTGATGTGCAGTCTGTCAGTGTCACGTCCATCTCTCTATCCTGCATCGCGTTGGTTGCGCTGGCATGTTTTGAAAGGCAGTGCTTGAGCTGCCAGCCCTTGGGGCAATTCCTTACAGGGTCCTTCATTCTAGACATGAGATTTTGTATTTTATTTATTTATTTACCTGTCAGCCTATCTGTTTATTTACCTATCTATTTATCTATCTATCTATCTATCTATCTATCTATCTATCTATCTATCAACAACAAGGACAGATGGCACGATAGAATAGATCTATTGTACAATAGAGCAAGTGCAAACACTGATGCATGTTCTGTACTATTCTATTATTGCTACTGCTCTATTAGTAAAATTGTAAGTAGCCGTTATTGTAGTAATAATATTGGATTTACTTTACGTTTTAAATGTAAGAATTGCAGTGTGTTTGAGAATTGTTTTCGCCCGTTTCCAAAAGATGGCTCTAAGGCCGGAGCGTTCCTCAGCCAGTTGTCCGTGTGTAGCTGCAGAGGAAGAAGGTGGGGAAGAATTGCAAAAAGTGTTTTAATTTATTTTCCATCTCACGTGAATGGTAATTGAATGGCACATCCATGATTGAATAATTTGTAAAAGCTGAGTTAATTGAAGCCTTGAAACCATTGTAATCACAATGATGTGTTTGTGAGTAATGGTGAGCCGCTGGCGCTGGCATAATTGAACAGAATTTTGAAGCAGGATGGGCATTTTCCTTGAGTCATCAAAAAAAAATATGTTTTTTTTTTCTGTGTCCCACATTGTCTTTTTCTATGTTTATTACACTATAGATTTTAATTAAAGGTTTACATAGTAGCCGGGTCACTCAAAAATGTGCCCAGGATGTAAGATAAGGAAGACAACCACAGTCTTTTCTGAATCTATTCCTCAGTATTACATTTCTCACCGCATACTAATTGCCAAATTACCATGGCCAGTGTGGAGAATACACATGAGATTTTCTTTTTCTCCCTGATTGTGCAATTAGAATTTCTGAAAAACAGGTCTGACTAAAATGTTTTAAAAAAATCCATTAGTGTATTTTAGCCTTCTAATAGGACTGAAATGCCACTCAGCATGGTATTACACCTACACAGTGGGATCATTATTGTTATTACTATTATTATTATTATGATTATTATTAAAGTCTGTTGGTCCCATTTGGGCGAGAAAATCATGTTGCAGTCTGCAGCATAGCTAAAGTTTTGAGCCATCGCTTTGAGGAAACTGTGTCCAAGGAAATGGTGGTCGGGAGTTCACTGTCTCACTCTCTTGTACTGCACTATATAAATACACATTTGTTTTCATTTATATTTTCCTCTCATCCAAACATGACGACATCTAGAGACGCGCACAGACAGGTGTCGGGCAGAAATCTGCTGGTGTCTGTAGTTGTTGAGAACAGATGCGCTGAGTGTCTGACCCTCTCAGTGTCTAGTTGATTAGAGTGACCCTCAGTCTTCCGCACCCTGTCTTCAGATCTTTATTTAAAAACAGTCAGATTGCCAGGAGGTCATGTAGAGTTTATATAAGTCCGTCGTCTAACACAGAGGGCCTTAGTGTGCTTCATCACGATCAGCCTACAGATTAAGACACTTTTTGGGGCTCTTATTGTAAATATTTGGTCCTGTTCTCACAAACCACTCTGTGATTATCACAAGTTACTTTCCCCAGTTTAAACTGTGCAAATGTAGATCTTTATTTATTTGTTGATTTATGTATTTATTTATTTGTGCCTTTGGTAAAATGTTTTTTTATTTAAATACACATATTTTTATAATGTATGTGAATCATACCTGTGAGAACACTTGCCTGAGTTTACTTTCTCCTCCTGCTGTGATGTTATCTAATTCAGTCGTTCCATTGGTCTTCTGGGTGGTGCTGGTGGCTAATCTGTAGGAATCTAGAGCTAGAAGATGCCAATAAAGTTACTCCTCTGTCCATCGGGCCCATACGTTGTACCCTTTGCTTTCGGGAGGTGGAGGGGGAGATGTGCTCCACGTTATCAGTTCACCGAAGATAACTCTTAATTTTCCAGATGGAGAACAAAACAAAAGAACAGACTTGTGCTTGGTTCTGTGAGCGTTTGGAGGCGATTTGTGGAGGAAAACAGCAGCACGTCTGGAATTTAGAACGCTCTGTGGAATTTATATATTTCTTCTTAAATTTGGAAAAGTTATAAATAAATCCCAATGGCATCTGGCTGTTTCTTTTGGCACAGCTTTCTCAAATCCCATTCTTTCCTCTCACTGTTTCTCTTGTTCTATCTATTTAGCTATTAATTTGTTCCACTACGGAATAAGCCAGTCATGTTTGTTCTGTCACAGAGAGTATCAAATCCTTTAGAGTCGTCAGGTAGTATTCTAATTCAGTGTCTCCCCTGGGATCCCGGGAAACATCTGCCCAGAATGATTCCGTTAGAGGAAATCAAATGCTTTGTATTCAGTGGCAAGGCACTATATTTAGCTGTGCATGTAACCATTGACATTAGCAATTATTTGTAAGTTGCACACTGTTCTGACCGCTGCTAGTAGGCTTAATAAGAGCAGAGAAGATAATCCAGTATTCATTTGACTTGATCTGCTATATTACTGACAACTCATATTCACCTTAATTTCGTGCTGTCTTTCCTAGGTTGTCATGGCAAATCATTCACTCTGAATGTTACTGATTGATGTTGTTTTTGTTGTTGTTGTTGCAATTAGTACTTTGTATCAGGATGTGTGTTCTTTTCAGTGTTATAGGCTAGTCCAAGCTCCCAGGCAATTTCTATTTATTTATTTATTTATTTATTTATTTATTTAAATTTCAAGGTTTTTGTTTTTGAACTCCTAAACATGCTTCACAGGAACAGATTCATAACTTCCGCAGTAACAGGAACGTCACTTTTTCAGAATTGACAAGAAAGTCATATCTCCTTTGAAAAATAAACCAGACAAACAAACAAAGAAACAATCAACCAAACAAACAAAACGAGGAAATGAAACCGTGGCTGATGAAAATAAATCCCCTGAACCCTTTGTTGATGACATAAAAAAAAAAAAATGAAAATAGCAACACATACATTCTCTGGAAATACTTATAGATACAGTCTCTTTTGTTGCTGCACGGTAATGCAGTTTTTCAGTACTTAGGGATTTATGCTATTCCCAGCTCATGTTTTTCCAACAGTAATATAACCGTATCTAAAGATTATCAGTCTTTGTGACACTAATTTAATATTTTTTATGGATTAGTACCATGGACATGTCTTGTCTGGTAATTGAATTATGAAGATTACAGCTGGGTCCCTCATGTATTGGAGTACCAATGTGAAGAGGGTGGCAGTAATAAGACAGATAGCCCGGCTCAGCTTCGACAAATTCTTTTATTTCTTAATTTATTTATATATTCTTGCCAGTGAAAAACAAAACAAAACAACAACTTTGTGTGTTGCTGACTGCGGATAGGAGTGAAATTATCTCAGTGTGCAGCGTATGACTTCGGTCAGAGAAGAGAAATTGAAGAGGGAAGCAAGTTTTTTTTTTTTTTTAAGAAAACTTCAAAACAAAAAATTGACAATGTAAGCAGGAAAAAGGATGAGCTTCCTTGGGATCGGATTGAGGGTAGGGAGCAGTCAGAGGTGAGGGCGCAGGCTTCGGTGGATGTGGACACGAATCGAAAGCAGCTGATGAATGGGGAGGAAGTGTGGAGAAGAGGCAGGTGAGAGCAAAGCAAAGTTGTTTTTTTTCACTTCTCTAATTGCTTTTGCTGTTGAAGGACAACACAGTGTGGCACTAGCACCAAGATGCAGCCGATACTCAAGGGGGAGAAGGAAATCTCTGTCTTGCAAGGAAATCTCTGTCGCAGAAGGACCGTAAATGACCCAGACAAGCTTGCAGATGTCAATGAGTTATTTGTGAGTGGAAAGTGCAAGTAAAGGGGCTGGAATATCAGTTTGTGTCTATAAGGTTAAAATCCTAAAACTAAAGGTCTTTAGAGCTGAGAACTGTAGAGCCCTTGTGCAGAGCCTTCAAATTATACACTTCCTGACTCAGTTTTAGCTCCCTGTCCTGCTTGACTTTATCTGACCTCTGCCTGTGTTTTTTCCCATACTCCTTGGCTTAGGACCGTGTGAAGAGCAGGCAGACTAATGTAATAAACAGGGTGGACAATGCTGGTGTTTAGAGTGTCCTTCTCAAGGTCCTCCCAATCCCATTAATTCCCAATAATGGTCTATTGCATTCCCCTGACGAGGTGGAATCGCATTTACACTCAGTGATGATAGATGAGGAGGGAGGGGGTTGGTATCTCTTAAGCTTCCCAGCAGTCCAGTTTATCATTGAATTCAGTGCAAAGTTGGACGAGGAACATGTAAGGGTATTAACCTTACACGGCATTCACAGTATTTATTCCTCGACAATTGCATCTACCTGCCTGGGATGGCTTTGTAATGGAGTGCAGCTGAGTGCAAATCAGCCCTGTGGTGTATGACAGTGTTGAGGGTGGTTAGATTGTCTGACTGTGTGTTCGTCGTTGTGTCTGGAGAGGAGATCCAGGCTCAATCACAGGACAGAAATTCAAACCAGAAATGACATACCTGGTACACAATGTCAGCTTCTAGTTTGCCTGAGGGTTTGTTCCTTTGACCTAATGCAAAACCTGCCGTCAAAACTTTTTCCCCCAACCCGGGCCTTGATTGTTCTTGCTGTGACTCCTGAGTGGTTATTTCAGTGAAGCCTCTCGACAAAGCTAATGGCTTGTGTTTCAGGAATTTCACAACCTTTGATTGATTGACGTCTTAAGGGAGATTAATTGCAGAATTCGCCAGGCATGGGCAGAAGGTTAAACTAGTCGTTTCTGAGAGAGCATTGATTGATTAATATCATGGATTGCAATAAATAATTAGCTTTCTTAATCATTTTCTCTTACATTCTATTTTTTATCCCAATCCATCTGTTTAACCCCTGACCGTTTAGTTAATGTTTTTTGCACTGACCTCAGCAATTATAATCTTTTTGGGCAGTTTGAAAAATGTAGTTAAACTCTTAGGTCATCTGTTATAAACAACCCAAAGACAGAGTATGCCTCTGGCGTCAGGATTGTCTGGAGGTTATTGGCATTGATACAGCAAAGCACGGTAGGATTTACTCCTTATAGAGACTGGGATTATTGTATTATTATTATAATTTGCTTAAGAAAAATTATATTGCAAAAAAAGGAGACATTCTTCTGTCTGCCTATGAGACATTGTATTCTATACAGTGAAATGGTGTACAGCAGTTCTTATAAGTGTTGTGTGTCTTTCTATATCTGCTGCTACAGAATGGTCCTTCCTCTAACAATCTTGTTATAGCACCAGCATGTCAGGAGGAGATGTACATGTCTTGTGACAGTGAGTCTTGTAAACAGGGAGATACCCTCTTGTGCATCCATATAAGCAGTCTGCATGGCACAGGAAAGCAAGAAAGCTGTCAACATCAGATTTAGGAAAGCAACCTTGTCAGTAAAATTTATTTTTTCTTCAATTACATTGTACAGGATAATTTACACCATTGGTCCATTTAATGCATCTTTAGCAAAAAACAAACAAAATGGTGAGCAGTGTGCCTGCCTGCAGTGTATATAGGAGTGCACAGCATTTCAGTTTCGTTTAGTTTCTCTTAGTGCAACGCAGTTGATTAGATTATCAGGAGGAAAACAAATGTCCCTAAAATTAAGTGTTGAATTTCCCAGTGACACAGTGAAGCTCAGCATCTTTCCCTCTGCTGGGCACGTTCGCTGTGGTATATTGAAAATTACCATCCTCTGAACGGGTGGAGCTGTGAATGAGATTCAGAGATTTCACTGTTATAAACTCACTGGGTAGAAAATAATTTATTGAAAAAGAAATACACAAATACAAAGCTATCTAGCAAGAGCCTGACTTATTCCAGGTTCCATATTGCATTCATCAGCGCAGAACCATTGAGATTTCTCGCCTTTGAATGCCTTAACAGTGTCTCTGCTATCGAGAGTTCAGCCGCCCATATCTCCGATAGCCTCAGTTAGCTGCTGATAGGTTTCTAAAGATTATCATTAGAACCACACGTTATAAATTGAAAATCCTGCCAAAAAACTGTGAAGTTTTCTGATCTAGCAAATCCTACGAATATGGAGCAAGATGGGGTTGGGGGGCAGCTGAAGTGAGAGAGAGGCACAGATGCCGTGATTAATTCTCCAGTGCAAAGCGAATAACAACAACATTTGTTCCAAATGGTTCTGCAAACAGTGCTGTACACATAGGTCATCTTCACCATGTATGCATGTGATGTGATGAGGAGAGGAAGGAAGTTGAAAATATTGTAGAAATTAATCTCAAACATAATACAAACATACAAGATACAACTGTTGACTTGGAATAAACAGGTGATTTGATTTCTTATACTAAAAATGTCTTCAATTAAGTAAATAAGACCCGACTGAAAAGCAGAAACCCCTTTGACCATCAAGGATTGGATTTTCCTTCCTCTGCAATACAGCTTCTGGGTGCAAGTTTTTGAGTGTCTTTCTTACTTTTCCGTTCTACTTTACGTGGACACATCCCAGGTGACACCCAGCTGGTTGAACCATGAGGTCTTCCATGTTGCCGGGTGGGGAGGAGGGGAGGTCCAAGGCCATTGTGCTCTTCCATTGTTCTTTTATTTGTATTTCTCCAGTAACGCAGATTCAGACACCATTCCAAAAGCTGTGTATGTTAACATGTCTTCTTCATAATGAATGAAATGTCTCGAGGGTGAACTCAAGAGTACTGTGCACCCTGGAGGTCATCCACACATGACGTCAACACTGAGAACAAACAATGGAGGCTTGCACCTTTAGTCTAAGAGGCCGCTTGCCTCTATGCCCGAATCAGGATTTCAGTTTTCTCCTTTCCTGTCTCCTCTTCTCGATGGGCGGGTGGCCTATTCGCTCACATGTTTAAAAGGTTTTCAGTAAATTAACATTCAGAGAGGGAGCAGGCATGTGCCATTAAATATTCTAATGAGGCTTTTTAAAAGGGTGATAATACACACTAGTGCTTACGTGCTGGTGGATTAAATAACTTTTTACCCTTTATTAATTAATGGACCGTAATGGACCTTTTAGATGCAGCGCTCCCACTCCTTTCTTTATCTGTCTCTTTCTGTTTCACAGTGAGCGAGGATCTTCATCAAGGTTTCAGTCATGGTTACGAACCTGCATGTAGCACGACATTAACTATGAGCTATTCCCCATTGGTGCACAGAAAAAAACAAGGGAACAGTTTGTTTTTCTGCATTAATGAATAGTCGATGCGAACAAGGTTACAAAAATATCAAATAACTATCCTTTTACATATATAAACCAATCCTTCATTTGGTTGTTTTAGGATGTAATGGCTCTGGCTGTACCACTTAATTGACTCTCAATACTAAGAGAGGTGGAAAAGCAAAGCACAGATAGTTTTGTGTATCAGTGCTTTTAAAACATTTATTTTTGTTCTTTATTCTCTCTAAATGTGCTGCTGAATACTTGAAATAGGTTAGTTTAGCTGACGTGCAGTTCCTCATGTAATCATAATTCATTTCAGTTCCGTTTTATGGGTACTTGGAAACAGAATGCTAGGTAGCTTCGCAAAGACACTTGCTGTTACTTTGAAAGCATATTTATGTATTTATTTATTATTATCATCATTATTATTATTAGTCTCATTTTGACATCTAAGTAAAACATTCTTCCATTCAGATTAATCTGGACATCCAATTATGTTGTCATTTGGATATTGCAGAGCATTATATAGGAATAATTTTCTTTCTTGCTGTCTGTCTGTCTTGGTGTTTCTGATATGAAGGTTTGAGTCCCTACAACTTTGAGAAGTTTGGGTCACCTTCTGACCCAGTCGACTTCTGTGAGCTGTAGTCTTACACCCCCCGTGCTCGTTAGGAGTTTGGGAATGTGTTAAAGCTCCCTGCTGCCTTTCTCTCTCACTGATAGGCTGGATTGATTGATTACACGCCTCTCCTTAGGTGCAGCGAAGGGCGATCAATGAAGCAGCCCTCGGAGAGAGCTGGAGAGGAGAGAGGAGGAAAGTGACAGAAACCACACTGTGCTTCTGTGCATTCACATTTGTATGGGCTAGAAACATCTCACAGTTGATGTCCTGCAGCTAAATAGGATGCTCATACAGTAGGTTGAGTTATAGATTTGCAATTGAACTGGCCTGCTCCCTCGCTCAGCAAAGTGGCATCCTCTGGATCATTCCACGTCTCAGGAAGAATTAAAGGACAATAGGGAATCTATCTCCCAGCTCAGTTAAGGAGATTATTGTTATTTTTTCGGAGTCTCTTGGGGAAAGACTGAAGCCAAGAGACTTTGAATCGCATGGTCAAGAGCATGTGGTCCTACCATGTGAACTGGCAGTGACCAGTAAGACGCTGAAACTGTGAACCTAAGAGTGTGCTCCTCATTCCTCTCCCAATACAAACTACAGCAGACTACAAATACAGGTGGAAGAAAAAAGATTTATGCTTTAATTTGCTGTGTGTAAAAAGCACACTATCAATTGTAGTGGAACTTGAATGATAAACATGACCAATGGACAACATCTTGATAGGGTTATGAAAATAAAATTATTACTGCGGTAAAATTAAAGAGATTTTTTTGTAATTGATCCAACAAAAACACATAAGGACAGTACAGGATGGGGCTAAAACAGTGGTACTCAAACAGGACTGAGAGAAAGACCCATACCAGTTCACAGCTGGGCTGAGTGGGCAGCTTTACTGGCAACAATTTCACACTATGGCACCCATGCAACCGTCACCCATTTCCTCCCTGCCTGAGACCACTTGCAAAACCAAACAATGGAATACGTGAATGGTTCAAGAGTGTGGGTGTAATTGTGTAGTAAAATAGAACTGGGGGCTTGAATACCTCTCCAAACACACACACACACACTCTCTCTCTCTAGCACTCTCTCCATTTAAAGGGGCAGAGTCTGGGTAATTTAATGAATGCCAACAGATGAATCTGCTTTCCAACAGTGAGTTTCCACGTATTGTGACTGCATACCACGGCCGTTCACTGAGTTATGGTTTGGGAGGCTGTATGTTCAATGAGGCATTGAACCAGTTAGGATGTTAAATGAAACCTATTTGGATTGTGTTTACTGCAGTATGCATCTCTATCTGTGTATCTATCTATGTCTCCGTCTCCATCTGTCTACCATCTGTATTGGTTGCAGAATCCTATGGGTGCTGCCTTTGTAGAACGGCTTTGTCACGAGGGTGGACTTTGGTGGATACTGAAAAAAGGAAAAAATCTACAGCAAAAAAACATGGCAGAAAGATAACTTCCAGGGGCTGAAACAGGAACACATCCTCTCGTAATGATTAAACCTGCCCCCCCCCTACTTTGTGGCAGAATATCATAAATTATCGCTTATCGTCAAGCCACTATAAATAGCCGAAGCATGCCTAACAGAGTCAAGGCTGTAAATTGGAATTATTTATCATCGGTTAGTGGCCAGTTCTCGAATGAACTGTATCTGTCCAAGCGACCCCCTCCTTTTCTCAGCCCTCCTCGCCTCTCCTCCCCTCCCCCCTCCTCTTCTCTCTCCTCTCTTCTCTCATGGGAACACGACGTGGCTGGGTGGAAACAGGCTCTGTAAGGGTTTCTGAAGGAGCCCTATTCATGTCTTTACCATCACATGACAGTATTTTACAGTGCAAATCACACTCTGGGGACGTTTGTTTTGCAGGCATGAATTTAAAAGAGGAAAAAAAGAAAGAGAGAGAGAGAGAAAGAGAGAGAGAGAGAGAAAGAGCGAGCGGTAAGGGAATGCATGGAGCTCCAGAGACCTGGGGCTGGTGTGGTCTGTCAGTGTGTAGGTTGTGTAGAGGAGGCCCTCTGACAGAGGTGGCACCTCAGGAGTGCTCACTTCGTGCCCCCACTCCCCCCTATGGAAAGTGCACATGGGTTTTCACAAGTTTGTTTCACATGTATCAAGTGATGACTGTACTGTTGTGTGATATTTTCACTGTGCTGAGAGTCAATTGAACCCCCTGTCGTGCATAAACACACGTGCCCTACAATTATTCTGGCGGTGCATCATCATGGGCTTCGCCAAACATTTGCATCACTCAATTAAATGCTGCCACCACTGCTCTCTGACTGGGAAGTGTGAAGTCCACAACCTGACAGGAGCCTGCAGGAGCAGCCCTGCTGGAGCCCTCCACACCGTCCCTCGCCTTGGTACTCACGCTGTGCGGAAGAGCCTGCAGCTGCTTACTGGGATAATGCACTAAAACAGTTTTAGAAATCTCTATTAGCATCATGACAACTGGCTACAGCCACATAGCTATTTTCTTTTTTCCTATTTTATAAGCGGCACCTAAAAAGTCAGATGTCCGAGATGTGCCCCAAGGTTAGCTCCACCCCTCTCTTGTGACCATTGAGAGAAACCTAGTACATTTGCTTTATGTTTGTGTGTGAGTGAGAGTGTGTGAAAGTGTGATCAACTGGATCTCGGTTCCCTTAATTGATGTGGTAGATGTTTGTAAGGCATTGCTCTCGGAGGGTCATAGGGCCTCTCCTGGAGGGGGAAGGTAGTGTAGACTGCCTCCACAGGAACAGTCTCACTCCCTGAATACCTGGACTGGGATTACAGAGCTTGCATAGATGCTGTCCCTTGTGACAGGCCTATCAGCTCCGGCTCCATGCCATCATGGACATTGTGTTCTCCTGCAGCTCGTGTTTGCAAACTATGTGCACACATGTCCTTTAGGTGATTATTGCAAATTTTACATAGCGCTGCCCTTGCAGTTTGCTTAGTACAAACCAGTACACAGTACAGTGTAGCCAGTGTCAGGCTGTGTCCAGAGAACCATGGGAAGAGAACCTTTGAGTTCTGGAATATGGAATTTGATTCCTTTCATCTGGACTGTCTGTGTTCAGAACATGTCTTCTTGTGTGCTATGTCATAGAGCCGTTGAACGAGTGCCTCATTAAAAACAGAATGCAAAAACTGCTCTGCTTTCAGCACGTAAAAAATTGTAATGACACACAGATGCAGCACTCGAGTGTAATTCTATTCTAAATGGAAAAACACTTTAAAATGTACTGTTTTTCTCTCCCCCCTTCTTCCTTTTCATTATTGTTATTTAATGCAATCCCGCTATTCAATTTTGCAGTGAAACACATTAGTGTGCTACTGCGCCCGACTGTACTGAACTCCTTCAGTGGCATTGATCACGACCGGCCTGCTGCAGGGAGCCATGACCTCTTGGCTGCCGTTCAGTTTTTGCTCATTGATTCACGGAGCAGTGTGAGAGAGTGAGTGAGTGAGTGTGTGTGTGTTTTCATAGTCTCGGCCCTGTCGGACACGTTCCCAATAATGAACTTTGTGAATTAGTCTTTGTAGCTCAGGGGGTCACAGCTCCAGTGTAGGTGGAGGTGTTCCGCACACTTTTACAACATACAGTCCCACTGGTTGCTTCATCTATTCACGCAGCAGGGCTGTCATTTCTGTTTTGCATTTTCACCCTCTGACTAGATGCCTGATGAGTAAATAATACCTCCCATGCAGGAGTTTGAAGACTGACACTAAAATAGTCTGAATTGAGGCACAGAAGAATGATTGGGGATGGTGGTGGTTGTGTGGGGGTGGGGAATGGGAGGCATTTATGTGGCTATCAACCAGAAAAGGATAAAAGGACTTAATGATAACGAGAGCACATGCAGTCTAGTGATGTCATTCATTTTAGACTGATTGCAGTTTTGTGTATCCCTCTAGCTACCGAAACAGAAACAGCTTACTCTGCTTTTTTTGGGCTTCCTAAACTTTCTCTGCTCACAGCAGCATCTTATTTTATCTGTGAGAACAACCTGGGGGCTATATCTGCAGTGGAACGGATTGAAGTGACAGTCCAAACAGATGGTCACAGAAAAAAAGATAGATCCACTCATTTGACACTTTAAAAGAAGGAAGGATCGTTTAAGAGTTAGATGCTTAATCTGGGATGTTTAGAGGAAAGGTCACAATCTTCACAGAGTCTCCTTCCTGGTTGCTGGTGGTCTGTAGAATCGTGATTTCCAGTTAAGGACACAGCACTTTTTTCACAGGATGTTTTTTTTAAATGTAAAAGTCCAGTAAATTAGATTGACATGACATAAAACACAGACCGTTTTACATTAAAGTCCTTCTTCAAAATATGTATTTTGGTGGTGTTGTGTGTTGCAAACCGTTTTAGAAGAAAACCTGATGTGATGTCTATTGGTGAAAGGAACAATATTAAGGCTTTTACCATAATTTCCCTGCATTTGCAGAGTTTAAAAATGTTGTGTGGTTGAAAATGTGCTGCATGCTTGTAAGTCATGAACCATTAATGTCAAGGAAGCCTAGAGCCATGATTATTTTGTCATTGCTGGGGATCTCCTTTCCTTGGGGCGGGGGGTGCGGGGGGGGGGAGAGAGAGAGAGAGAGAGAGAGAGAGAGAGTCCTTCTGGACCAAGTTCATGTCTCCTTTCCTTAAACTTCTATTAGTTTTGATTTAGTTTTAATTAAATCTTTACAGCTCTGAGGAAAAATATTGTCATGCCACTTATTATATAGTGAGGAGGCCTGGGGGTGGGTTGGATGAGAGGTGGGGGGGTTTGCCATGGATGTTTTGTTTGGCATGTGCCCAGTGCTGTTGATAATTGCTGTCTTGGGTACTGTATATTTCATCTGAAGTAAATGAACATTGCTTAACAAGGAACACTGCGGAATACAAAGCAGCTGCAGCAGGCCCTCGAAAACAGAAAAAAAAATCTCTTTCTTGTGGTGGCCGATCCATTTCCCCAGTTGCTTCTTTCAACTGCTTATGGCCACCAGGAATGAGGGCTTCAGTATTGTACTCTCCCCCTCTGCTCTGTGTGGAGAGATGATGACAGTTCTCGTGTTGTTTTAGCAGTGTGGGATTGTGAGCGGTTCGGTACAGTGCCAGAGCACGCTGCCATGGTAATCGTGAAACTACACGTTTCGGAATGACAAAAAACACATAAACACCCTTTTCTCTTTGAACTCCTTGCTACCCTCCACCCCCACCCCTCTCCCCTTCTCCTCACTGTGTTTTGATCTCCTGGGACGTCTTAGTTCACAAAAGCCAGGAGGGTGGCGTCCGTGACCAGTCTCAGACATGAGAAGCTTTTTACCGTTGACATACAAATGCACTTATAACCTCCAGAGCTGAGGTTGTCTAAAGATAATGCACCAGTTTTTGGGTTCATGCATTTTTTAATAAAAAGTCACTGCTGACATGTCAAAAGCTGGCCCGTGAGTTGTTGTAATTCCCCACACTGTTGTTCACTTTTGGGTGCTTGGAGTCCCTTTTAAGTTTCTCTGGGGTCCTGAGCAAAAGAATATGGCAGGACATAAAACGTTAAGCAGACCACTATGAATGTTGCACTGTACTGTGGAACTATGTGTCTTAATAGAACAGGGTTTCTTACATGTATTTTATTCTACTTCTAACTTCTTAAAAAGTGCATTCCGGACTGCTGAACCACTGAACTGTACTGTAGTTTAGAAGTATTTTTAGCTCTTCATAGTGTACTGCCCAGGTATTGTCTACAAGCAGATTCTTCTGTGACAGGCGAGTGAACCCCTGGTCACATCTGGAAAAACAGGAAGTGTGCTAAATCTGACAGCTCAGCATGGCCATGTGCTGGGAAGATTGCTCTGCCTGTGGCCTTCACTGCGCTAGAGCACTGCTCTTTTATTTTCTCTGCTGAGGCATTTGTTTCCAGCAGGCTCTTAAGCACGAGCAAAACTCTCAATTGGCAGTAATTAATACTGACGAGAACATTCAAATTAACAGACCACACAAAATCTGGGATCTGAACTGAACTCGAGCTGGATACTTGCAAACCATGCTTTGGTCTGCCATTTCACTCTGTAATAAGATTACAATGAACTTTCAACACCAAACCAGTTATCTGAGTAAAACTATCTATTTAACATAGATTAAACTTATTAGGCTCCGGTTACCCTACAAACTGTGTCTTTTATGTGATTTTTATCGTTGTTTTCTCTTGACAAACCCTCCTTGGGGAAGTTGCCCTGTTGAAGTACTCATTCTCCAGAAATTAGGAATTGATGCAAGTCGTTGTTTTCTGGATGGACCAATGAGCCAATTAGTGTACGGGTCCTGAACCTCCCAACCCCCTTTGAAATGCAGTCACACTTTAAACCCTGGCTTGGTAAACGACTGGAATACATGAGGGCACACAGCTCCTGGGTTCTCCATGCATTGCAGAAACAGAGACCGGCAAATGACATGCTTTACAGCTCAGAATGACAGAAGACATTTCTATAGCACAATTACTGTGGGAGCTCGGCCTATCTCACGGTGCCAACGACCATAAAGTTGTTTAAAACATTTTTTAAAAAGCCCCTTAATAAAATCCCTACATAGTTGTACCCGCTGTGTTGGAATGTTCATTACCTCTGGAACAGGCATGAGAAAAGAAAAAAAGAAAGACGAAGTGGAACCGTATCCCACTGCGTTGGAAGAGAATATTCCGTAAGTGCTGAAGTGGAATCTTACTAGCTCCTGGCAGCATGTCAAATGTATTTAATGATTTGGCTCAAGAAAAGGTATATCCCTGTCAGGACTTCTGGCAGAGTGCACCATCTACCAGAATTAAAACGCTGTTAAGAGCATCAATTTATTTTTGCACTCTACGCCCTGCTTGCTTTGCCTCCCTTGTGCAATGTGGTTTACAATACTCTTCGGTGGTTGTTTTTTTTAAAGAGACTCTCTCAGGGCTGGTTCTGACAGGTTAATAATCACTGAGGGGTCCCATGGGAATATACTACAGGAAGTGGTAATAATATCCAGAAAATGGTGGGCAGGGGAATCAGGTAAGGGGAGCAGCTTGTGATGCACACCAGGGTGAAAGGGCTTCCAAAAGATTACATAAATAATAGGTTCAAATGTCTATTGGTCTGTTCTGGATTAATTATCCTCACATGCTACATACGCTTTGTCCTCTCTCTTCCTGTTCAATAAAAAAAAAACACATCAGAAATGATTCAGACTAAACAAATAGTGTTGTTCCGAACCCGGTGTTATGACAACAGTCTTTGTTACCATAAACACTCTGATTTCTATTATCTTAACCCAGGCGTTTCTTCCAAAAATCAAAGTCTGTTCAAATTACCTTGCTGGTGTTCTTGAATACGAAGTGATTCCTTCAGCGGGCAGTTCAGAGTCACACACATTAAATCACAAGAGCCACACTGGGCTGGGAGTTTGGGGGAAGGCATATTGTACGTTTTTTATTGTTGGTGAATTAAAGCAAGCTGTGTTTTACCTGTGTGGCAGAAGGAAAAAAGTTTGCTAAGAAGGTGCTGTGAGAGTATAACCCATCAATCAGTCAGCAGGTTTGTGAGCTATGTATTCTGCACATGCTGCTGCTCAGTTCTGCATATGACCCCGTGTCACTGGTAGGCTGCAAATGCAATAAGGGAGACTTCTGCATTCCCCCCCCACCCACCCCACCTCAATCTCTCTTTTCCCGGTTGAGTGAAATCTCAAACTGACTCACTGCCTTAATTTTTTTTATTACCCCCCCCTTGTCCCCCACCAATACCATGCTGCTGATCAAAATAAAATAATTTCTTTGAAGTCAGATGGTTAAAATACAGCTTCAAAACACATCAAAGGAGACCTTGATGCATTTGATCGGGTGAGAAAAGGGGAAAAAATGGCAGCTGTTTTGATATTGGGGGTGGGGCAGATATATATATATATATATATATATATATATATATATATATATATATATACATATATAAACTTTTTTTTTTATTATTATTATTTTTTTTTTCCTTAAAGGGTCGACAAATGCTGCACATGTAGCTGGCTAGAAATTAATTATTGAGGCTTGTGACAGTAAAAGAGTGAACAGCTCATATTCACATATTCACACATGCACAGGATCCCTTGTTTTTATATATATTTTGTTGTCATCATTGTGTTCTTGTATTTGGAGAATAAGAATAAGAAGAAAAAACACAAACACACAAACCAAAAAACTACATCTGAACCTTGATTTTAGGGTTTACTGTATGGACATACCAGTCTTTGACTCGTGTACAGTTTAGGGTATGGCTAGTCAAACACCACTGCCAGTCTGTGGTTCAACCAGCTTCTTAATTATTGAATTGACCTAATTGCCAATTAAAGGCAAATTACCAAAGGGCAGGCTTGTGCCATAGTTCTATAATGCAGCGAACTGTACTAGACCTGATCTAGAGGCTCAGATGCATTAAGTGAAGCTCCTAATGAGCTTAGGAGCTAATGAGTGAAAGATGCCTGGAAAGTCCCACTGTCAAACCCTCCAGTGTGCTTCAGCAGGTCTTCTCCTTTCACCTGCGATACCATGGCTTGCACTGATGTTGTCAAACCAAAGATGAGTGGAGCGACAATTGCAGAGTGGGGTGTAAAGTGGGTGGGGGCATTTGTGTAGGGGTTACCAAGGGTATTTTTTGTGCCATATGACTGATGCGGGCTGGTGAGGGCATGTAATAAACAGGCTGCTCAGGCATTTTGATAGAGAGGCCTGGGGACACTTGTGTCATGGTATGGGACCAGTGTTTTTGTTCTGTTGATTGGTTTGTTCCTCTTCCCTGGTACCCTTTATATCATTGCTGGCAGAATGAGGCAGCTTTAAGATGCAATCTGGCATTCCTGTGGCATGGAGAAACCACTGCCATTGCGTCTTGGATGGTACAAGTGTGTCAGTGTCTATGAATGTCGCAGTCATACACAGGGAACAGGAGGTGCAGGAAACAAGCAAACAAACAAATACATACATAAACAAACCGGTCTTCTGCAGTATCCCAGAAGACCTTGCTCTGCAATCCCAGCCACACTTTGTCATCATTAGAATAGAATATAACGACTTTAATTTATATTTAGTTTTAATTCCTCTTTTTGGCATAGCCTTTACATTTTTTTTATTAAATTAAAATAAATCAGTCCTTGTGTATGAAAATGAATGCCTTTTGCTGCCGCTGCTGCTGCATTTATGCATGGAATGTGGAAAAGAGACAAATAAAACACAGGAGTTCACAAAGAATACCCCCGGGACAGGCAAGAATGTGGTAGGAGGAGGAACTTGGATGTTAACGGTTTAGCACCATGGGAAAGAAGATATTTGTGGGGGGGATAAAGAAGCTAAAGGCTCTTGGCAGCTCTATCAAACACGCAAAGCAACTGTGGGGAGATACCATCCCAGAAGTTGACACTGCTGACTATTGAGAGAGGCCATGTGTGGAGAAATGCACGTATGATGGTGCTGTTGTCATTTTCTCTGGTGGACTGTCTGTGGGTCGGGGAGGTGGGGGCCACAGAGGGGCATTCGACCTCTGATAATCAGACACCTGGCTGTACTGGGGGATCAGGTAGCCATCTGCAGAGTGATAAGGAGAAGGAATTAGAGATGCCAAAGGTCATGCCATGCTATGAGATGGGCTCTGTCGCTGTCCCAGACCCCTCTCCCTTAATGTGAATGAAGTGCATCCGACACGGGCTGCTCCTCTCCTGCCTCAGATCCGAATGCTGGGTTTGTGCCTCGTAGGTGTCATACTGAGATTTCTGCTGTTCCCCAGAGATGTAGTGGGCTGGCTGTGTGGTGTGTGTACAGTGTGTGTACAAGACTGCAGCTCACTGTGTTTAATCATCCAGTGTTTGCCTCGTACCCCCCCCCAAAAAATAAAATATACGGTGCGCCCAAGTGGTTTTGCTTTTCTTGTATCTTGTTTTTGTGCTTTTCTCCCAATGCTTCTAATTTGAAGTGAACCACAGGAGTCATTTTGTTCTCATAGTGGATGTTTGCCTCATGAGACTTACTAATTGGATTCCGTGCTTCCCAACAGCAGCACTAAACGCGCTTGCACGGTTTAACTTAATACCGGTCCCATTAGGGTTAGGGTGAAATGAGGTTACTGCATTCACACAGATCGGTGTGGATATCCTTTCTGTCAGATCTGCTTGCTCCTGATTTGTGGCGTAGAAAACAACTGAATTGAATTTCTGTCATGTAAAACAATATCCTGTTATGTACAGTATGCAAGTTTTTTTTTTGTAATGTTCATTTTTTGACGTTTACTTCACTGGATTAAGCATATTGCATTTTACTACAGTCAAATATGGTTTAAGAAGCAAGTCAGATCATTTGTACAAATGTCAGAGGGTCCTTCCACCTCTCCCACTTGTTGTTTTAACTTTGTACTGAGTGTCTTTAATACTTGAGGAACAGGGGATTTCTGATTGTGGTTCTTTTTTCCCTTGTATGGATCTGTCGAACAAACTTCCCGGTCATGATGTGAATGCTGATTGACATGAAGATCCTTGAAGACATGCCTTGATGGGTATCTTGGATCGATACGTTGCTTTTCAAGGTTTCAGAAGATGAAGTGGCGCTAGTGAAATTCTCAGGCCCCTTAATTATTGATTGTTTTCTTGTTGAATGTGTTAGACACTGGCTGACAGGAGGGAAGCCCTCAACACATATGGGCAGTACTGTGCCGAGTGCACTTTATTTCCATCCGTTCCTGCTGTAATGAGGCTGATCTAGATACAGGTGTTCAGCATTGAAAGTCTACACAGTACAGCTAGCAAGGCATTGCTCTTAAGAAAGCGAAAGAAAAGGAGTCCGTCAACTTCAGTGTTTGTATTACCATGTCATGTGCTAGGAGTTGTATGTGGAGTGTGCTGGGCACCAGAATATTTACACTGTTGTAGTCATTACAGAACATTCAAACTCTAATTGCAATTGCTAATTCACAGGTGTAGCAGTTTAACTACCCTGGAAAGTTCACAGAAGAAGAGAAGTTAAGCAGGTCAGAGTTTACTCCCAAATACTGGTCAGGAATGTGTCCCTTGACCACACTGCAAACAAAGACCAGCACATCCTCTCTGTGTGAAGGAAATGAGGAAACACTTAAGGGGTGTGACCTTTGCTGGATTTCTGTGCCCTTTGGCTGCTGGAGATAAATCGCTATAAAACACCTCCTGCATAAGTAATGCATCCGGGGGGGGGAAAAAAACTCCAGATCCAACTGTAGCAGAAACCTTCATTCACCATTGATTTGAGAATGGAAATCGGGCTCTTCAGTTTGGTCCAATCCAGTAAAGTCCCTAGTGTCACAGTTTATTGAAATCTCACAATCTTCTGAAAGTTCTCTGCATGAGATGGCGTAACCACAAAGGAAGTGCTGTATGGCATGGCGTAGGAATTAGAAACATAAGAAACATAAGAAAGTTTACAAGCGAGAGGAGGCCGTTCGACCCATCGTGCTCGTTTTGTGTCCTTTAATAACTGAGTGATCCAAGGATCCTATCCAGTCTGATTTTAAATGTTCCCAAATTTTCAGCTTCAACCACATCGCTGGGGAGTTTGTTCAGATTGTGACGCCTCTGTGTGAAGAAGTGTCTCCTGTTTTCCGTCTTGAATGCCTTGAATACCAATTTCCATTTGTGGCCCCGGGTGCGTGTGTCCCTGTTGATCTGGAAAAGCTCCTCTGGTTTGATGTGGTCCATGCCTTTCATGTTTTTGAAGACTTAAATCAAGTCCCCATGTAGTCTCCTCTGTTCCAGGGTGAAAAGGTTCAGTTCCCTCAGTCTCTCAGTAGGACTTTCCCTTCAGACCTGGAATAAGTCTGGTTGCTCTCCTCTGAACTGCCTCTAGAGCAGCGATATCTTTCTTGAAGTGTGGAGCCCAGAACTGTCCACAGTATCCAGATGAGCTCTAACTAGTGCATTGTACAGTCTGAACATCACTGCCCTTGTTCTCAATTCTACACTTTTGATAATATACCTTAGCATTCTGTTTGCCTTTTTATTGCTTCCCCACATTGTTTGGATGGAGAAAGTGAGGAGTCCATGTAGACTCCTAGATCTTTCTCATGTGTTACTTCATGAAGAGATGCTGAAGACTCTGGGTCTCTTCAACGTGGAAAGCCTCAGTTATCCTGTTTTAGCACTACGGGGCTTTGCACTCGAACAAGCTTTTCATCCGAAGAGGAACATTTAAAGGATCCTCCCCCCCTCGCTGATGCTGTGAGGATGAGTAGAAACTTAAAGGCGTGGGGAGGGGGAGGGGGGTGCGTCCTTACAGCTGATGTACAGATCTAGAGCTGCATGTCAATGTTTCACCTTGCACAGACATTTCTAACACCTCTGCTTAGCACAGGAGAAGAGGCTCCAGCTCACTCTGGCACAGAGAGGCCATTGACAGCTGATAAACACGGCCAGTGCTGTGAAATATGGGTCCGACAGCGAACAGTGACAAAGCTGCCGTTTTCTATTACGCCAAAGGAGCAGACATGCTCTCAGAGGTGTGAAGAGGAGGAGACAGATTCAAAGCGAAGGTTTTATATTGAGAGTTTTATACTTATCTGTTGTATTTTGTGCATTTTATTTCTTAATTATTTTAATTTATTTTTGGGGGGGTGATGGGAGAGAAACACCAGTAGAGCAGCTTGGCAGCAACACAGCATCTGTCTGAAACTGCTGTAAAGATTTTCTTTAAATGTATTACTGAGAAAAGTAAAGCTATATCAGTCATTAATTTGAAGGCCAAAGACATCTGATAAGCTCGCTAATGAGTTCTTTGAAGAGTGTGTGCTATAGCATTGAAATGTGACCAGTCTTTTTAATGAGTCTTTCAAGATTGACCCGTTTCTAGAAAGTTTAGCAGGATTAGGACAGATTCTTTAATTCCTTGGTAAAATTTGTGGCTAATATGTAAGTAATGGACATGCAAGTTCATACTTTATTTATTAATTAATGGAAATGTTTGGAACCCCTAGGATACTTTTAATCACAACAAAACAAAACAAAACGAGTTTAAAAGTTGTCTCTTTTAATGATTGCATGTAATTTGATACATATTATTTCAACCAGCTGAAGTGAATATTCTGATATAATGAAAGCTATGGATTTTAAAATTAGCATATTTTTAAATAAAGATAATTGTTTGCTTTAAACTTGGGGATAACACATAAGAAGAAGTAGAAAACAAACAAAATTAATGAATAAATAAATAGTGCAAACAAACACGCTGCTACTTACTGGAACATTCTTTTACCAGAAAAGACGTGTCCTAAAAACATATTTTTTCATTTTAATCTTTTTTTTTTTTGATTCACAGAGAATGAGTGAGAGAAAGTGCTTGGCTCAGTTTTAATCACTTTGAAACTTGACTAATCTATTTTTATCAACTTTCCACAAAATTAAAACAGTCTGTTCTAGTAATGATAAAGAATTAATTTGGCCTCCAGAGCAATGTCCTTTCAATGCGACCAGAATATATCAATTGCGTTCATCAGAAGGACATTATATTAAAAAGATTCATAGTCACCAAGTTAAAAGTTTTGAGTAAAGAAAGTACAATTTCACTTGGTTAATCCCAGTCCTGCATATTCAGTATTTATGTTTCATCTTTGTCTTTTTTTCTATTTAAAAAACTTACATAATTTTTAATTAGAGCTCCATTAGTTCTAAATAGGGTACCATATGATTTTTTTTTTACTTCCTAATAGTCTAATCACAGTTTTTTTTAAATAACATTAAGCATTAGCTAAGCAGACAGTTTCTTTATTTTTTAATATCAAGATGGCAGGCAATGTATTGATCCTGTGAAGAATATTAAGTCACATTATTACTATTATTATTTTCTAAGCTAGTTTTTTTTTACTTTTTATACTTTTAAAGTATAGCTGAAATGTGTGGAAGCTTATAGAATAATTCAGATGTGTTACAGTATGTAACTATAACTCCATGTGCAAGTCAGTTCTGTTTAGTGTGATTCACAAAATGTGCAATCATGCTTGTACGGTTAGATAACTCCACATGATTGGACATTCAGCATTTATGTGGTAACAATACAATTGGAGGATTACAACTTAATCCATAAAAGTTATATACAAACAAAAACCAGAAAATTGTTTCCTCCAGTACAGTAAACAAACAACAGCAAAGGGAAAAAGCCACAAAAACACACACATTTCCAGACTAATTGTGTCATCCCTCAAAAGGCACAGTATACAAGCGGAAGACTTTTTTGCAGACTCCTGCAAACACAGACACACATGCACTCACACACACGCACATGCTTTCTTTGATGTCTGACATCCTATGCAGACAGAACAGAACCTTCTTAAGCAAATGCAGTGGGAAGTGGGGACGCAGTGAGCTGGAAGCGTGGATTTGTGACAGCATCAGATTTGCCTGTAGTCTTTGGCACTATGGAACATTCCATAAATGATTCTGCCTGGGGGGCAGTACAATGTAACTGTCACCCCTTTGTGATTCGCCAAGGGAGAAAGAGGTTCATTCTTTTGCAGTTGTCTGCTGGAGAAAGGGATGTGTATATATACACGTGTGTGAGTGAGTGCGTGAAGATAGAGAAGAGCAGAAATCACAACCTGCACATTAACCTGTTTGTTTTCAAATGTATTTATTTGTTTTTGAAACAGTTGTGTTGTAGGTCACACACTGTGGAGTGGAAGTCAGGTGAGACTTGCTCTTGGGGGATTATGTAGTTTGTGTGTCACAGCTCTATTCCTGCATAATAAAATCACAAGTCGCTCACACAGAGCCAACATTTGCGTTCCACAGTTCCTGGCAGTGCATGCTAACTCACTGTCCTCGAAGAGAAGTACACCAAAACCTCTTCATGCACCTTGAGTGCTTTAAAATATCCAGGATCAGTTACATTGTACAACACTCAGAGCCACTTCTGTTTACCTGGGAAATTAAACACTTGTTTTGAGTAGGCAATGAAAATGGGGAAAAAGCTGGGGAAAAAACAACAACATGTGACGACGGGAAAACGGAGCTGAGAAATGTCCATATCTGAGTGTGTGTTATGGAGCATGAGAGGCTAGATTCCTGTTTGTTTGAATGTTGGTTTCAGATAATGGCATTGCCAAACTTGTTTAGTCAACAATGAACATCGAGAGCAGCCCGTGATCGGAGCTGCTCGGATCACTGCCGTCTCCAGATTAATTCACACAACCAGTGGCGCTATACATTTTCCATAGAAATAAATGTGCGCTTCTGTGGGCTGGCTTGTTGTACAAACAATGAGACAGCAGCTATACCATACAGGGTAAGTGCTGTTCAAGTTTCGATCAATATGAAGTGGGGAAAAAACAGGCAATGCTCTTATTAATGACAATATTGGTGTGGGATGTGTGTTGTCGGTCTGTACGACCCCGCTTCACCACAACTTGATGCTTGATGATGATTTGTATTCTGCTGGGCTGGGCTAGGCTGGCCGCAGGACACGAGCAACTGCCCAGCGCTCCCAGCATGCACAGCTCTTGGCTAGGCCGTGCAACCCCTGTGAAACCAACTTAAGTCAAGGCATGGCTTTGGTGTAGGGGTTGGAGGCAGTCTATACATTTAAATGCGGAGAGCTCCGGTGTGCTGTGTGTATGCCTGTGCTGAATTTCAAGTAAGGGTTGGGTTATAATATGGGAGTTTGCCTTCCATTGTGTGAGCCAGATTTCCTGTTTGCGTCTCAGCATCAGCATTGCTGGTGGGTTGACGCATTCACTACCAGAAACACTGCCCAAGCGGCTCGTGCCAAACTAATCAACTTACTAATTACGAGCGAGTCTGCCTTCCTGTTATTTGTACTTTAATGTGGGAGGTGTTTTGTAATGTTTTTTTATCTAGCTTCTAGTACTTTTCAACTCCCCAAAGCAGGTTTTCAAATCAAAATGAATTATGCTGTGTCTATCACTAGAGAGACCACTGTTACAATCAAACAATTTGTATTGAATTGGAGGAATGGTTTCATACACTCTAAGAATAAGCTAACAAAGGGTTCTGTATGTGTGATTGTGTGTGTGTGTTTATATACACATATATCATATTTGAAGATCTAGTGAATGATGGTTCTTTGGAATCCTTGTATGAATTGTTTATTGATTTACTGTTGGATTTAGAAATGAAATTTTAATTATATTTATAAACAGTCTATCATGTAAAACAACTGCTATTGTCACCCATTTCCACCTCACAAAATCACTATTCAAGCAGTAACACACAGGAAAAAGAAACAGACGTGTATGTGTGTTTTTATATAAATATATATCTATATATAAAGAATCTAATTGTAGTGCCCTCTGGATGCACCTGAACTGTATCCTAATAAGAAAATCATCTTTTAAGTGTTTTTTCAGCAAATCTCTGCCCTGTGGCTATCCCTAATAGCAGTCTTTTGATAAGTAAAGTGTTAGGCAAGGAAGACATTACTGTCTGCTTTCCTTTAAGTAAGAATACAACAGCACATTTCTCTCAGGATTTAAGGAGGGAGTTAAATGCTCAAAATGATCCCTCTCTGGCCTCCCCTCTCTGCTTGTGTGGCTGGGGCTGCCGTCTGAGCTGCCGTCTGTTTGTCCTCACAGCTCCTGAGAGCTTTAAGCCCTGCGAAGATTGTGTCTGAGTGTTGCATTTCAGAACAGGTACCTATAATTATGAAAGCTGTAATTAGGCTTTACCATCTGAGAACCGACTCATGGGTAATTACAGGTTGCCTGTTCACTGGGTCGTTTTTCTGCTTTGTTTTTGTTTTAAAGTGTTTTGACTTTTTTTTTTTTCCATAAACACATACAGGCAAGCAGGAAAGGAAAAAAACTGAGCAATTTATTTATTTAATTCTTTGACATCAAGATTGTTCATGCTCTCCTTAACATCATCTTGAAACACAGCTTTTTCTGCTTAAGTTTAAAAGTCGACACCACTAGTCTTGCATCTGTATCTCCACTTGGTCTTTACTTGCTGCAGATGTTTCAGAGTTGACAGCAAACTTCCCGAAAGGTTTATCAAAGGTGTTTATGCTATTTTGTTATTGTTTGTTCTCCTGTTGTGCTGTTTTGAGCAACATGTCGTATTTGTGTGCTTTATTTTTTTGATGGTCGTAATCTATACTTCGTATTGATCTGTAATTGCAGACTGTGAAGTAATTCCTGTGTGGTCCTGGAATAAGAGAATCTTGCTTTGTGCCATGAACCAAAGATGTTTTAGTTTGGGGAATTGTTTAATATATTCTGGTTGGATTTGTGAAGATGCTGAGATAACTCGCTGCGCACCAGTTTGAAATCCTCTACTAGCGGAAATGATCTGCCAGTCTGCTGATCAGCATGAATAAATAACCAGTTTTGGAAAAATCTTGGAGAAACTAGGTGTGTGATTTTCTCAACATATTTAGTAAACTCTACAGCAGGAAAAACAATATCAGTGAAAGAGAAGAATCACACAAAACCAATACAGGTTCTTCTATAAAATATGTTTTCTTAAGAGTAAAGGTATAATAATAATTAAAATAAGACATAGCAATGAATAAAATAATTGTCACATGTGCTTACTGTTCTGCCAGGTCTACTAAAGTTACCATCAGCAGTCTTACCTTGTATATTGCATTAAAATAAATTACCATACATTATATATAGATGGATAATATTGTTTTAAAATGTCTTCCTTGTCACTAGCTGTTGTATAAATTGGGCCAGCATGCCAAACTCTTCTTCTTTGGAACTGGTCTATATGTTCCTTGACTTGATGTTATGAAATGTTTAATTATAAGGGCTGCCAGGACAGTGTGCTCTTCCCTACTATTATAATTATGCAACAGAAGATTTTTGAGCTGCTGAAATGCAGAGTGTTTTGTTTATTTTGTGTGTTTTTTGTGGCACTGTACTGTGTTTTGGGTTTGGCCCCTTCTGCATTGTCTTGAAAGATTCTGGACAGGGGGATCTAAGACTAGAACTAAATTGAGTGATTGTCCTTGATGCTCGTCTGTATGCTGAGACAGAGAGAGAATGCTGAACAGTGCTTTATTACAACATATCAAAGGTTTCCAAGTCAAACTAGCGTTGATCCTTGTGTGATAGCTTGTCTCAAAGTAAAATCGCACAGCATAGTACTTCTCTTTCTGATCAAGCAATACAGTCTCGCCACCCCTAGGCTAGGCCCACCACGGACACATAATAACTGGGTTTTAGTGAGTGGAAGTCACGTGATGCAAATAGGGAGGAGAGTGTGTGTCCTTGTGTCACAGGGGCCAGCGTACCGGTGCAGGGCCGTCTGGAATTCATAGAGAGTTCCAGAATATCCAAGGGACACCCCATTGGTTAAGGCCAATTATTGTTCTTCTCTGCTCAGCCCTGGTTGCTAAGGCAGCCTGTTGATCTGATCTTATTTTACACTGCTGTTTTAGGTGTCCACGGTCCCTCATTGTTAAGTGAGGCTGGAGATTTCTCCTGCTGCGTGCGGCTTATACTTTTTGTTAGCCAGAAATGAGTGCTGCCATGTTAGCGCAGGTTAGGAAATCCCACTAATGAGGCAGACCTGTTCCAATCACAGCTGCGTTCTGAAGCTCACTGCTCCACACCTTCATTAGATCGCTTCACTGAGACTGCGAAGGGGAAAGCATCAGAACAATCTCGCAACTGCCCCCCACCCACTCTCTTAAACATGAGCACTTAAAAGTTTGGGTCTTGAGCTCGTTCCTCAGTCTAAATGACCTCAACGTGCTCTCTATCGCAGTAAAGCTGGAATATGAACACATTTTTTAACAGAATCTAATTTTGCCGTTGCAGACAATAAGCCACACGTTGCTTTTATGACTGTAATGTACACAATCAATAGGGTCAGTACAGAGGAGCAGGTAGGATACTGTATGACACAATAGACTCACATGGTTACAGCATTTTATTTATTTATTTTTAACAATGAGAGTGCTGATATGTCGGACAAAGTCAAGTATTTTGCATCAGTGCACGTGGAATGCTGGCAAATAATGTCACGGACCTTAGATTTAAACTGGGGTCAAAGAGTATGTATTGAGTATTTTTATTTTTTTAAAGAATAGTTATGACAGGATGCAGAGTCTACACATTGGTGTGCACCCAGATGAAAATATCACTAGGTTACATTTGATAATAGGTTAATTATCCCATCAACAATGTGCCACAATTCGTTAGAAAAGAAGAAAAGAAAAGAAAACGTAAAAAAGGACTGTGTAGAAATGTTTGCTGTGTGTAGGAGACAATGAACTAGTTTTAATAGACATTGCATCAGGCGGAGGCAGCTCTGTCGGAGAGTAAATAAGACAGATTGTTTTTGTGTTTTTCTGTGTTGTTTTGTGTAATGGCCTCCGCTGTGTATATTTCAGACTGTCGGTGCTTTGAGCTGAAATGCAGATGAACACGCAGCTGGCAATGTGGCACAGAACTCTTCCCATTGTTCACTGCAGGGCCTGTCACTTTCTCTAAACGCACTCTTTCTGGGCACTGCCTGGGCAGCTTCCCTCCAGGCAGGGGGACGTGTAAGTGAGAACATTACTCAGCGCACCACTGGCTTGAAATGTGTGAGAACAAAGGCTGCTCTTGATTCGCTGCACCACTGGCTAAGTCTGGACAACATGTATAAAAGGAAAAATAGACTCCTAGCCTTGCAGACTTGGTTTACCCAGTTACACTTCAGCAGTGGCAAATAGAGCTGTACTGGACATTGTTTATTTTTAACTTTTTTATATACTTCACTCCATCCACCCAAAAAGCTTGAGAGTGTTTCCATAAGGGTTTGTACAGGAAAGGTGTGTTTTTTAACTTTGCCACAAACAGAATCACAGTAGTGTCCACCATTTTCGTTTTGAGTATAATCCCTAGGTCATAACTCTAGGTTTGAAATTTGTGCATCGATGTTGTACTTTTCCTGGAATCTCCTTTGACTTTGACAATGAAGGTCTTCAAAAGAGCGGTTGAACAAGTTGAACATTCAGGGCAATAATTCCCAGCAATTTCTTTACCAATTATTTTATAGCATGTCCTTGGCTATACACAGTACAGTCAGAAAGTCGTCAATTGTTAATGTGAGTTTTTTGTCTCAGTAACGTGTACATCAATAAATAAAAGCACACATTTGAGCGCTCCGCTTTCATTAATATGCCTTCTTTCATAGGCTTTCATTATCAGAGTCCGAGGCCACTGACAGCAGACCCCCTGCCAACGGCTGCAACTGTTCTTGCTGTGATTCTGAATATCAATAAAGGGATTTATGTATTTTAAGGAAAAGAACGGTTGTCGCAACAAAATCAAAACTGTGTTATTGAACTATACACTGAAATATGGGGATGGGGGGGGCGGGGGTTAGATTTCCAACTGCTTGTAAAATAAGAAAAATAAAATAAAAAACCCATTACACTGCCTAATGGTAACAGGCACAGTGGAGTGTTTCACTGTGCTGATAAAGTTTAATACTTCTTTGCTATGAGAGCAATGAGGGCAGTATTAAGGGAGCTGTTCCCCGAGTGGCATTTGGATTAACAGACCTTAAAAATGAGTGATAATCAAGGGGCACCAGGTCTGGGTATCAAATAATAGCATGCTGGCTGCTTTTGGCCCTAATTGCAATGTTTGCTTACAAGGAACAGCAGCGGTAACTCATTTTGAGTTCCCCTGTGAGCGCCGAGATGATTGATCGTGCTATTTTTAGCAGTTCGTTAAATGGAGCTTTGAAAGAGTTGGCAAAGCAGACATTATTCCCCCGGACTTTTGATTTTTTTTCTTCCTGCCCGGCTCTGTTTCTAACGCCGATCTGTAATGAGGAATCGACGAGGCTGATATCACTTCAAGAGGAAAATAGCCTTTCACTCTGTATGTGTGATTATCTGTTCCTGACGATTTTGATTTTACTGTTTTGGCATTCGGCAACCTATCATTTTAATCAAATATTATTTGTCCTCTGTGCTGCTTTTACTGTTAAGGGCATTCAACAGCCTGCATGGAGAGAGGTGCTTCAATGCTCCAGTATTTTTGCCTTGAAGCTAATAAATATCCATACCATTTCAGTGTAATTTGGATTTGGAGTAATGGATTTAATGCGGCAGCTCAGATGTTTTTGAGAGACGAACAGGGAACAGAGTTTGTACCCAATATTTTATATCAAGACCTATACCAAAGTACCCAGTACCCCAGAATCACCAATTACAAACTGCATTTTTGCATTTTCATTTGTAAGATATAGAAACTGGCAGCTTGCAATAAAGTATACCAGTATTTTTTCACAGGTAAGGCAAAGTTTTCATTTTGGTCTAGGCTCAAGGTGCCCTGTGCAGTCTTTGCAGTCCAGAAAATCCACTAGTCTTTTATATTTGCCATTTCATTGGGTTCTGTATTATTATTATTATTATTATTATTATTATTATTATTATTATTATTATTTTTCTATATTTTTTATAATATTCCTCTGTTTTGTAGACCCCACATATCTAATCTGCCTTTCCATTACAAAGAGTACCTAATGTAATACTTTTGCACTGAGGGGTGTTTTAATAATTACCCCTCTTGTGTTTGGCAGCACTTGAAACGCAGCCTGCTGGTGACCCTATGGAGAAACAGTGAGTACTAGTCTAAACAGTCCTTGATACAGGAAATATTACCTAGGATTCTGTTCCCAGTGCTAGACAGTTAGTCCCTCAGTCAATGCTGAATAAAACATAAAACTGACTCTCACACACAGGAGTCTGCTGACTGATCCGTCCCATGGCAGTCAAGGAGTTTGACAAGGAAAATATGAATTACTGTTGCAATGTCCCTTGTATTGAGCCAGTAGGCATTATTTCTCTATCCTCAGTCCTGGCCCTTCATAACAGCCCTATTCAATTCAGAAGTGTGCTTCCCTTACAGTGAGAACAGTAGGTGATGCCTCGGGGTATTCCATGTGCAGGAGTTTATATGTGCAGGTTTATCCCAAAGGTGAATTTCCTGGTAACTGTGATTTCATCAGCCATGGCACAGAATGTGTTGCGGCTGGATGGGTTACAGTTTACAGTGGAGTTGCCATGGCTGTGCTGCTTTGCTTGTAAAATAATTAGTCCCGTAATGGCCACTTTTGTCATGTGGTAGCCTAAAGCTTAATGGTGGGCTTCTGCAAGGGTAAGCTTTGCCATTGCTTTACTTTCTCATCCAATGTGGAGTAAGTGTAGGCATCTGGTTTCATGAGACCCAATCAGCCTGTGGTGGCCCTGTGTGGGCCAAATGGTGCAGATTTAGTGATCACCAGTAACCTGCAAATACAAATGTGTGACAATTCTGACCAGACTGCCCAGCTGAAGGAGTATTTGTTCCTCTTCTGGGAACTGTCTTTGTTTGAGGTCTATCATGTTTGTGTGCTGTGTGGGGCTTAACCTTTTACCGGTTTAGTTTGTCACCCACTATTCTATAACTGTACATTGTTTCACTGAAAATGTATTTTTAAAGCTTTTAAACAGACAAAGATGGGAAAATGAAACCAAACATGCAATTAAGCTTCCTCTGTTTAAAAAAAAACTAAACCGGCTTCAAAAGCTTTTCTTTCAAATATGAGTAGTTTACTGCAAGGTCTGTTTCCATGTCATTAACCCACCCCCTCATCCCTGTCCCCACACACACACACACACACGCACACACGCACAAACATAAATGTAATCAGTACCACAAGGTGGGGGACTGTTCTGTATATCCAGCTTTAGCATAGCAGTGTATATGTAAATAGCAGGTTGTCATTCAGATGTCACGGGTCTATTTGTGTAATGTGCATTGCATATCCAGGGGTATGTTGTCAGTAATTTAATTTTATCAGCAGCCTGCCCTCTCTCTCTCTCTCTCGATATGTTTGCCAATCCAAGCATAGCATTGGTCCCCACTGCTTCCAATTTCCTATACCGCAGATCTTTTTGTACAACTTCCTTGAAATGGGTTGTTTTCATACAAGTAAATCACAGACGCGTTTTATGGACAACGTGACACATTATGCGAGTGCTCGCCACCTCCGCAGCACAACATGTTTCCTACAACATGACAGGATATGTTCTTATTTTAATAACTGATAGTTTTTAGTGTTTGATCTTCAGGAAGGAGAACAGAATCTATACAGTTTTGTCACCATTAAGCCCCGTCTTGGTTCACAAGCGAACAAATAATCTATGTCCCAATTATTGTACACAGAAGAGTGCCATGCTGGTGTCAAACAGACGATGAACCCACTGCTTTCAGGGACTCTCCCCGAAGCACTGGGCTTTAAAGACAAGTCAAGGTCTTGAAATCCTGGAGATGACAGACAGCTGCTGGGAGAACTTCTGTGCAAGCTGCTGTTGGTAGTGTGCGCTGACCCCTCTCCCTCTGAAGACTCTGCCCCCCTCAATTCGTCTTCATTAAAAGTCAAGACAGGAAGACAGCCCTGCATACCCTATCGTAGATCTGTACCTGGCAAATGGGAGGAAGAGAAAAAAGAAAAGATAATTAAATAAATCCTATCTTATCAATTGTGGTTTGTTGGGGACCAATGGCTACAGGGCTCAGTGCAGGTACTGAGTGTGATTCCTGTGTGAGTTTTATCCCGAACTCTGAAATCTTGAAACGAATGTTAGCTTTGCATTGGAAGCTCTGGAAAGTAAATGTAACACATGGAAATAATATGTTTTGATAGTGTGTCTATGATTGGTAGGATTTAATATTCCATAATGTGTCATTTCAAGTACAATAACAGTGCCGGTGAAAACAGTTTACCCGACTTATCCATCAATTTAATCAATCTAATCTATGTCTCTCTCTTTATCTCACTATCTCTCTCTCTCTGTCCCTCTATCTATCTATCTATCTATCTATCTATCTATCTATCTATCTATCTATCTATCTATCTATCTGTTATGTCCTCAATAACAGATTTGCTTGTGTTAAGAAACTTACAGTAAGACCTTGTTAAAGAGAAGCATCTGCTGACCTTTTCTTGAGCCAGCCAGCTGCCTGGTCAAACCTCTGTTTACTTACAGCTTTAATTGATTTAATCATGTTTTTATTTTATTTCATCCCAGCTATAAATATAATTGGCCGTACGTTGCAGGCCACTGTCATTTGTCAAATTCTGGCATATATTTCATCACAATTACAGCCTCTCACTATTCCTTCCTTAGAAGGAGGAGCTGAGGGTCCTCCATCTCCTCTATTGTGTGAGGGAGTGAGCTCGGTTTGATAGTCGTGATTCCATATGCATAGAAAATTGCTCTCTCTGTGGAGCTGCGCAGCCTTCCCGGGCCCTGGCATTGTGACTGAAGCCCTCGTGACAGGCGCATTGCAGGGGTTTTCATTCCACCTGGTCTGGAAATAAAATATTTGATTTTGATCTCACAGAGACTGTAAGCAGTAATTGAAAATGCCATTGGCTGGATCCCATTATCTAATGCAATATTGCTGCCTCCAATTGGCAATTATTGAGGAAGACAGACAGTGGAATCTTATTAGGGGTCTCCTTTAAAACTGTCTTCGAATATCATTTACATTCAGTAATTTGGGTTTGTGTTGATGTAAAACACTGTGCTTCTGACCACATGGTTTTATACTTTACAGCTGGTCTTTTATCTAAATCCACAGATAAAAAAACGAAATGGTTTCAGTGTCCTCTGAGTTTCTTTTATTTTTTCTACTTCTTCTGCAGGGTTTTAATCATCCTTGCCTTATCAGCGTCTTCTCACTGGAAAGAAAGACCACTCAGTAATATCTCATTTCACCTCTGTGAAGGCCAGGGCTATAGATTTGAATGTTTCTCAGAATGAAAGAAAGAAGACAAACCTCTGCTGATAGTTTCAGGAACTTAATAGATTGCACTAATCCAATTGACATAGTCAGCAGAGTCATATGCTGGTTTGCTGGTCTGTGGTTGTTTTTTTTTTTGTTTAAAGTAAGCAACATTGAAAATGTACTTTTCCTGTTAAAACAAAAACAAACATAGATATGATCTTAAGAATGCTAATGGCTTATTCAAGTTCAAGAATGAATGAGAGGGAGGGTGGAAAGGGGGATTTACAGTGCAATCACTAATATAAATCTCCACTGTGCAACTGTAATGATGTCTGACTGCAGTGTGGATGTGCAGGTAATTGAACTGTCTCCCCGTGCAGGAGTGCTGCTGGGCTTCTGTTTCCATGGCGATTAGGATTAGGTTGGTTCTAGAGTCTGCGAGTGTAAATGAGAGCAGCGTTACAGAGATCCAGATTCTCCCATTCACTGCAAGCGTGCACCACCGATGTCACACTTTTAGGAAGATTTTGCTCACAGCGAACCAAGAACTTGATTCCTTTTAATCTAACATTTGAATATCTTATTGGAGCATGACTGGTTATTTTAGCTTACCCAGGAAAGGCATTTTTATTACACCTGATCTGCTGGTGCTGTCTTCCCATGGCATTTTACTCCATTGTTTAAAATGTGCTCTCAATTTACACACGTTTAATCCGAAACGGCGTCCTATGGCCCTGACTGCATACTTAATACCAGAATCATTCCTTCCTCTTACCCACAATCCCTGGTTCTGTTTTTCAAGGCATGGGATACAATAAGATCCCCAAACTTGCTCTTTATTCTTCCCTTTATTAACATGAAAGAAGGGAGTTTGTGTACAACCGTTTTTTAAATCATCATGAACGTAATACAATCTTTACTTTAACACCTTTCTAGTAGTGCCCCAGTGGTGGGGAGCAGATGTGAAGCAGAGATTTATTAACCAGGCATCATAATACAAACACACACACAATATCCCATTTGTGAATGTGGTAGAAACACATCTGCACTAGCTACACATCTGTAATGTTCAGTTGTGATGAAATTCATTTTATTCCAGTCCATTGTATACTACTCTCCTTTCATACTTTAAGTGTTTTATTGATCCTGCTGATTAAGAATGAGCTTGATTAATTGATGAGGTAGAGTTAGCAAAACATCAGCATGGGAGTGGACTGGACAGCCAGGCTTTAATTTATTGCTTGTTATTCTGAGCAGGGAACTTATACTTCCACATTCCCCCCCTCTATCACCTCCTCTTCACCAGCATGGCTCTTCACTGGGGTTTACTGTTGTCCTGTTAATCCAGGGGCTTTGCTCCTCCTGTTAACAGCATTGAGCATTGAGCATTCTGACCACCTACAACAGATTATATCCTTTAAGTAAATTAAAGCTACACAGCATCTGTTCAATATGCATACCTATTTATTTCAATTTAAAGCAAAGATGGAAAATGAGACCTATGCACAATATGCTTTTCCAGAGGGTTATGACAGACAAGGAGCCCGTAAAGGAATAATCATTTCTGCAGTGTAAAAAACACAACAAAAAACTCCTTAAAAAAAACAAGAAGTGCTCTGGGGACTCCTGGAGCCGTGTGTTTGATTTAAACCTTAGCATCGTATTGATTGTTGCTCATTACTACCAGCTTTTGTTCAGGAAGGATGTGCAGGCGCTGATTTACTCTTGAGTTTCAAATGCAATCAGTGCCCCCGAGATCAGTTCGGTGCGCTATCCTGTCTCCTCCACACCAGGATCACAATCAACTTCTGTGCCCTTTTTATTCATTTATTCATTTTTTATCTCTCCTTGTGTGTGTCATATGTGGAATCCTATGGTAGCTCTTGTTGTATTTACCTGGAAATGACATCTAGACTGAACAAACTTCAAGACTGCAACTCATGATTTCAAAAGTGCTCCTCTTTATTTTACTGCAGTAAATGCAGTTTTCTCTGTACTTCTCCCCGTGCTAATGCCATGGGTTTGTACATTGTTCCTTGCAGGTTGTATCCTGATGATTTGCTATACCCCTTCATGTTTTACTGTGTTTTTACTACGATATACCATAGTGAACATGTACAGAGTCTAGTCACGGTGTTCTTTCACTCTGAAAGACACTCTCAGCAAAGCAGTTTCTGGGCTCCGACAGTGTGGAAGTCATCAAATGTGTACGTTACTGTATTGGAGTCATGTTACCCAGCCTTGACATTTTAAAAAAATGTCACATTCTGCTTGTTTGAAAATGTATGTGATGGCTGGTTATGCCAGATTGCATTGTAGGCATCTGACACTTAAATTGCTGCTTTGGAAGTCCATTAAAAAGCAGTTGGAGTTGTCTTGCATGAGTCACCTATTGTTGTTCAGCTGCCATTGACAGCAATTTCACAACCAGGCATTCAGTTTAATTAAGACGGCAGATGAGGCTTTGACATCGCAAACACAATAGGATTTGAGTAGAATTAATATGCTCTTTATGCTGTGCTGTTATATATTGCCTCATTTAGTATGCACATTTAGTATGATTTTGAAGGCTGGCAATGTAAATAAGTAAGTACTTATAAATAATGCATTGTGAGTGTGTTTTATATATATATATATATATATATATATATATATATATATATATATATGTATGTATATTACTGATTTCTTCCAGGAAACACAAACAAGCATATATATATATATTTTACTCGGAACAAAATACCTAATGTAATACAGTACTGTAGTTTCACTCTCTCACCAAGATCTGCTAATCGCTGACCTTGTCTTCTTTGACATGGAAGCTGACATCTCTGCAGAGATGGAATCAATGGGGATCTGTGTATCTGTGTTTCCGTGTGTCTGTTTGTCCATGTGACCATGTATGCCTTCCTCAGTGTGTCAGTGTCTGTGTGTCAGTGGGGTGTCTAAAACCACAGTCTCCTTAGTGAAAAGGCTGTCCTCCGGGGAGAGGGAAATGGAAAATCATTATGGAGACTCATAATTGGCAGCCACTGGTTGCTAGGGAAACCCTGGTTACTTCTGCCTCTCTGCTTTGGCTCATGTATCAGATGGCTTGATTTTAAGTCTGTGTTTAAAATAATCAATGCCTCACGGTGCAGAAAATCAATACATTAAATAACTGAGGGTGTGAATATTTGTGTTAAGTTATTTTGAAGACCTCAAAGAATGACTTGTATAATCATGTAATCCTTGAATGGCATACTCTTTCAAAGGTGTATTCAATACCAATACCAGGTTAAACAATTCTTGTGTAGCTTGCTTCTCTGGATGTGGTGCACAGTGATGTCATGAAAATGCAGAAACCTTCATTTTTTATTTACCTTTTCTTTTTAACTAAAATCAGATCGTGCTGTTCTGGTTGGCCCTCCTGCCCTTAAAAAAGCAACATGCTCTGTGAATATTTTTTTTTACATGAGGCTGTTTACTTCCTCTAAGTCCGATGAGGAGTTGTCTGTTTTCATTAGCTACTTTAAGCTTGGTCTTGTGTTTTCACTGGCACCCCCGGCCCGCTCTCTGTTTACTGAGGTATTTAATTAAGGCTTGCAAAATTTCCAAAATATCAGAGTGGCACTAACCCCAGTTCAGTGTGATAGCTCTGACCCCTGGTGGGACCGGGCTCATTTTAATTAGGCAAGGTTTCCGCTGACGAGCCCGTTAATATGACAGGAACGCTAACCTTTTCACTCCCGGCTTCCCGAAGCCAGCGCTGCGTTACCACATTAACAACCCAAGGACAGTTATCATAACACTAATAATAGACAGCCGCAGCCTCTGGAGCAAATTTAATTACCAACAAACACAGGTTTGTGTTATTTTTCTCTGCCAGTGCCAGGAGCCCAGCCAGGTCTCATTCTCTTTCATTCAAAGATGGGACACAGCTACTGTACAGAGGGACAGTGCCTGTGTAACTACAGAACACTGTTAGCCGAACACAGCTAACAGTGTCCTGCAGTAACACGGCAAGTGATGGGTGAGATGGGTGTGAGGATGATGTCACTACGATCAATCCTCTACTCCTGCATGGTCATAACCTGGATGACACTTGAGAGACGCTCCTCGGCGCTAATGAAAACCACATTCCACTAGAGATTGCAATCCAATTTAAAAGCTCACACAGGAGACAATAATAACACACTGCAACACACCTCTCCATAGCGTCCCGACTCCGCCTTCTTCATTTGATTGGGATGACAGATAATGCCGTCCACAATGGAGGAAGGGAAGAGGAGGTGGTGGAGGAGGAGGAGGAGGAAGAGGATGGGCACAGGGGGGCCTGGGGACATAGCTGGCAGCAGGAATTGGCGACAGTAGTGGGCAGATTAATAAGCGTGGGAAAACGCACCGTACTGGTGTTCTTCGTACCCAGATTGTTTTTGCATCCCGCAGAGCCGTTTTGCATGCAGACCGTGCACTGTGTTATGATAGATGCATTAGTTATTTTGACACCACACACGGCACCGAGATCCTGCTTCAGCCTGCCTGCATATGTTCATTTCGGAAGCCCGGTGGCAGACCTTCACAAGAGCTGAGGCTGCTTAAATTGATGTTGGGTTAGCAAAGGCCCTTCATTCTGAGACGAGTGATTGATTTGAATGAATATAAAGTTGTTGTTTTTTTGGAGGGGTGTGCTGTGCATGCCTTCCTGGGGTCTACACTTTAGAGTCATTTTTCAGGCATACTTGTGATTTTTTGAAAGTCATACCCGTATAATTTCTAGTCTCTGTAAACGCTGTAATGCATTCCCAAGGGGGAGAGATAAATCAGTGCTCCGTGTGCAGCTCACTCTGGTTAATGAGAGTGTTTTTCTTTTTTCACTTTAACTGCTGTGGTATCAGTGCCATTTGCGTGCAAGCAAAATAGGAATTGAAAACGGAGGGGGATTGGGGGGGAGGGCAAGCAGACTGTAAAGATATGGAGTACAGGAGTGGATTCTCTGGGTTTTGTTTAGATCAGGGAGACCACTGACTACCTTCCTACCTTAATGCAGAATGAGTTATTGCAGGAGATGAAGTGGACTAACAAGATCAGCCTTTTAAAATAAGATAAAGGTTATCTGACTTCAGCCTTCCGTGCCAGTAAAACATTTACTGAAGCCATTGTGTTTGCTTAGAGAGTAGTGCCATATTCAACCTGGATTCTGTCTCCCAGTATGCCTCTTGTGCTGTCCCTTTCCTGGGTTAACCATTGTAACTGAGGCTCTCTCACTTTTCTTTTCTATTCTATTCTCTTAAGTCTGTGCTGTACTTTGTTATTTTTTCTTGAGAACCAGATTGGGGGAGTATCTGGTTGATGCAGAGGACTCTGGATTAAAAAAAAAAAAAAAAAGGAAAACGTGCCTTAGCAACTGGTGTTGCTAAGCGTTCCATCTTGAGCTATTTGAAAAGCAGCAAGAGTAAAGACAATTCCTGTTGTGAAAACCATAAGCTGCCCCATGAGGTATATTGTCTTCAGAATAACATTTCTCTTAATTGAAACCACTCAACAGATATTAAAAGTGGAGGGTACACCTAAAATGCATTAGTAGGCTCCTTGTGCATCCTTCCTGGTGTCCTCCATTAGTGCTGCTTAGTGATCATGAAACATTGGTTCTGAAGAATGTCAGCTTATTAAATGATCTTCTCCCAGCAGTAGGCTGTTAGACCATCGCGATTCATAGGAAATGTCATTATTTCAGTTGTTAACTCCCTGTTAATTAACAGACATTTTCCTGGCGTACGAAAAAAGCCTGTGGGGAATCCTAATGTGTAGTTTTCGTTTTCAGCATATTTGTTAACGCAGCTGAAATGTGTGAGTTCAGATACTGGCCCCACAAGAACAGCTACCGAATACTATTATAAAATGAAACCCAGTTGATTTACAATAGTTTATTCTATTTCATTGATATGGTTTGCAAACTTTATGAAGGATTTGATAACAAACTGTGGGAAGTCAGCTTCACACACCAACCAGTGTTAAACAAAACACAATGCCAACAACACATGATAGTATCTGCGTAAGATTTTGCACTCATATGTTTCACAGTCAGTATTACAGGCTTAGACAGAGTGTTTCAGGGAGGCAGAGTTATAAGTGACCCACTAACCGTGCTGAGAAACATTCAGTTGTAAAAGCCATTTAGCATGCTATTAGAAAGGTCTTCATCCACCCATAGTGCAAACTTATTATTATGATATTTTTATAAGATAAAAGTGTAGTCGGAAGTTGGGAAGTTTTGTTAGTTTTATTTTGTCCCCACCCCCCCATTTGCCGAACTGAGTTGATGCCCCCCCACCCAATACACATATTGAATTGAGCTCCACCTAACATGTTCTGAATCCTTGTTTTGATTCCTCCTTGTGTCCTCGCACCAAGATGATTCCCTGTTCCCAAAACAAGTGCAGCTCCTCCTGGAAGCTGATAAACAGCTGGTGCATACATGGCATGTTTTCTGCATGCATAATTTAGACAGGGGTTTGAATCCCTCAGCCCTGCATGGAGGTAAAACCCTGATTCCATGAGGTCTCCATGAGGCCCAGAATTGCCTTTCTCCATTGATCCTTTTGTGTCTTGTCCTTTACTTTATCCTTTTTTTATTGCCTGGATTTAAACATACCTCTGTGTATTCATTTAAGCTTTTTAAAAAATTACAATTTAATGAATATTTAATCACCCCTGAAAAAAGGCCAGGCTTGCATAAGTACCTAACTTTTTTATAGGAAGATGCTGAAACATCAGACTGGATTTCAAAATCAGCTTTTAAGAACATGGTGGTGGAGCAATTAGGATGATATCCCTTTTAATGGTCGTTGTGTTATGATGTTATAATATATGAACAATTGTAAGTTCAGCAGGCTATTCATACCTCCTTAAAATATATATTACTTTATTTATTATAACAACTTTAACATCTGCTTTAATTCTCATTCTTCGCTGTAGATTGTTTTTTTACATTTCCAGTGCAGTACTACAATTCCCAGATTCCTAAGAGGAAAAGTTGCAAATCCTCTAGTCTAGTTCAGTGAAGGTATGCAAAGCACGCAGTTCGGGATTTTTTATATGGGTCTCTCTGCCCAAAGCATTGAAAAGGATTCTGTAAATATGTTCGCTGGTACAGCAGTAGAAGTGTGACTGCAATGTGTGAAATATCACAAGGGGTATCGTGCTTTATTGTCACTTCTCAGCCTGAACTGAGAGCATCAAGGTTGTTTCTGCAGTTACTGATGTTTGACGGAGCTTGATGTCAATGGAGAGAAATGTACGGCTCATCCTCCAATCTATCATACCTCCAACCCTCATGCTAACTACCAGCTAGTATTGTAATATTGTCAAACCTTATAAACATTGAAATTGTCTATTTTGTGCTGTTAAAAGTGACCTGTCAAAACAGGTGACTATATCTCAATAACCGATTATATTACATTTGCATCATTTTCTGTTATGATAACCTCTGTTTTTGATAGTTTTTTTAGCTTGAGTGTTGTTTCTCTCTGCGTGTGATTTGCACAGACTAAATTTTTGCCCTTTTTCTGTCGATATCCCTACACCTCTTCTAATCTCATTAATAAACGCTGTAGTATCCTCTGCCCTTCCCTCCTATCCTAGTTAACCTTGTGCCATGTGCTAACCTTTGTCTCCTCTTGTGTTGCTCGCAGGTGCTGTTGTCAGGCTTGATCGGGGTAGTGTCGTGGAAGAGGCCTCTCTCCCTGGTGGTAAGTCTCACAAGCCTTTTCAGCCACACAGGACTGAACCATACGCACAGAGACTCAAATAGCTGTCACGCTCTTGTTACTGCCATGTCAAGCAATGTGACATGGCTGTATTAAAGCATTGGCTGCTTGGCGCTTGGTTGGTACTCTGTGTCCTACTATTACAGACGTACAGTATCTAAGACACAGCTACCCCAGACAAGAAGCCTGACACATCAGCTGCCAAGCTGGAAACCTAGGTGTTTCATTATTTAGAAGATTATTCCTTACTCTGTGGGTCATAACTCAAATACAGAATTCAAGTAATAAATGAATGAGTGAATTAATAAAACACAAGTATGACTTTTACAGATGTTGCACATATTTCACATACTTCACAAACTTTCATATGATACATAGAGTTTTAGTGGCACTGGGTGATGAGTTTATGGTAATTGCCAGTTGCAGATCTTACTATTAAACCAGGTCTTAACCTGCTGGGTTCCCATGCATCAGACCCAACTGAGTGTTCTATGAAATTAGAGATTTTGGAAATAAAAAGAAGCATCTCTGGTGTACCTCGAAGAGTGTCCGTGGTAGAGAGAACAAGAATCTTCTTATGTCCCACAGAACGGGAGCTTGTGGAGGCTTCTCAGGTGTATCAATCCGTGCTGACGCCTGTCACATATTTAAGCGTGTCGATTCCGTTGACTGCCAAGTTTGTTTTAACTCGGAATAGACTCAGGCTGCCTCCCTCACCTTTAGAACATGTTAGTTACGCTGTCACTCAGAGAGCAAAAAAGGGATGCTGTCACCATTACTTCAGTACACACAGAGAAACACTTCTGACTTGCATTATGCAGGATTTAAAAGAGTTGTCTGAATTGAAGATTCTCTTTCATGTCTAGAGTTTGAGGGTGCTTTTGTTCTCTGCAGAGAAAAAAATAAAACATATACACATATATGTAAAAATATATTGACAGATCTCTATGAACTCTCCTGTTTTGTTTCTGTTTGTTACAGCAAGCAACCTGTCCGATATTAAGTATTCTTTATTAGAGAAGGGTTTTCCCACACCGAGGGACAGGTATGTCATAAGCTGTCATGTAGGTTGATTTAGAATCTGTATTCCAGAATTCTTCCCGGCACAGACATACCTCACAGTCTGGCTGCAAACAAATATAATGCAAAGTGTATGCATTGAGTCTTTGAAGTTCAGTGAAGCGTTTCTTCACACACAAGGTATTTTGGATTGGGTGTGCTGGCTACATTTTCGATGTGCCTTGTTCTCAGACTTTGTGCTTTGCCTTCTGATTTAGCACAGTGTTGGATTGGTCGATGCACATCATTAATAGTAGTGGTTTAGTAGCCTAAAACCTTTGGTATTTGCATTCTGCTGCTTTGCCAGTAAAACAGACTCTGTGATTATCCTTCGTGTTCCTTTGCAATAATTGGTTTTCAAATTGGAATCATTAGCTTTCTGTTGTAGTGGTGTCGTTCAGCTGGGGCTGATGTAATCCATTATACACTATATTCTTGGCACAGTTTGCAGAGTCTGTTTGTTCTCTTGATGGTCACTGCTGAAGGGAAATCATTTTTATTGTTCAAATGAAGGGTGCATATGCCTGCTAGTTTTATTGAGTGTGTATACTCATGTCCCAAAGCACCTTCACTGCAATATTCTATATACTTGAATCTTAATTTTGTAAATATTGGAACTCCATTAGGTTGTTTATCATACCTGTCTGGAAATTCAGTTCAAACTTGTAATTCATGGCCAGTTTAGGTGACAAGCCCTTACAATGACTAACCAACAAAACCCAGCACTTTCAAAGGGGAAACAAAGTCATCTGGAGGTATGAAATGGTGTGAAATCCAATATACCTCTCACATCTCTACAAGACAGCACCTCCACTGAGGTCAGGAGACTATCTGTTTAGTTGCTGGTGTGAGCTAGGACTATAGAACACACAGCAAAACTGTGCGAGGCGTGAAAGGGTACAGAGCCCAATCTATAGAGCTATGTGAAGTGTGTGCGGTCAGAGCCCACCTCTGTGCGCCTTAACAGCTCCGCTCCACCAGCAGACTGACAAACCCGCTACACCAAAAGAGCAACATCCTAACTTTGGGGGACATGTTCAGAGAGGGATTATGTAATCATAACGAGCTCATACACTATGAGCCCTGTTACTTGGGAGCATTGAAAGCCTGCTTAAGGAATGTGGGAAGGGAGGCCAGTTTTCCTGAACCCCTGACACTCCCTTCCAGCTACTGCTTATTTCGATCCTGGTTTGTCTTTATAATTGTTTTCCTTGTTTTTTAGGTGGGCAAATTATATATAGTTCTAAGTTATGATAAGATAATAAAAGATGCATATGAAGTGAACGGTTCATGGTAAATTGTTTTCCAAAGCACACACTTGCGCTCCTTTGACACATTGTATTTACCGGAAGGCCTTGGGCCAAGCAATTGTAGTCTGTGCAGGTCAGAGCCCCCCTGCTCAGGTTTCTAACCCTGCCTCAGTCGCTCCTCTGAGTGCTCGGCATCACACAGCACCACGCAGCTCCTGACGCAGGACACTTATACACTCTACTAAATTCACAGGGATTGCGTCACTGTAATGAGTTCATGCACAAAATGAGCACTGTTACACTCTACCCCTCTAAACACTCTCATAATCTCATTGATCCGGGTTTCAGCATCAATGTAGCAAATGCACCGACACAGGGTCTCTTCCGAATGCTCTGGAACACACAGCTCCACCCCCAGTAGAGTGATAAACACGCCATGTCAAAAGACTGTTTTCCCGACTTGGAGATTTATACACTTTTCTAAATTCAGAGTGATTGTGTTACCATAACAAGCTCATATACACAATTAGCACTGTGTAAACAGTTTATGTACTACTGTTCTTGTTGATGAATTGTTTGTCAAAAAGCTTTTGATAAGGTTTCACACCAAAGACTGATCCTCAAATTGGAAGCTGTAGGCATTCAGGGTAATGTAAGTAGATGATTTTGAACTGGTTGATGTGCAGGAAACAGAGGGTGTCGATTAGAGGAGTTGATTCTAACTGGAGTGAGGTTGTTAGTGGAGTTCCACAGGGATCAGTACTAGGGCCTTTGCTTTTTCTAATCTATATTAGTGATCTGGACTCTGGGATAGTTAGCAAACAAATTTGCAGATGATACTAAAATAGGTGGCTCAGAAAATACAATCTCAGCAGCACAGGTTATTCAAAGGGACTTGAATAATATTCAGTTGTGGGCCGACACCTGGCAGATGAAATTCAATGAGGACAAGTACAAGGTATTACATGCAGGTAACAAAAATGTCCGCTATAATTACACTATGGGAGGAATAGAACTAGATGAAGTAACGCATGAGAAAGACCTAGGAGTCTATGTGGATGCATCACTTTCTCCATCCAAACAATGTGGGGAAGCAATAAAAAGGCAAACAGAATGCAAGGGTATATTGTCAAAAGTGTAGAATTGAGAACAAGGGCAGTGATGTTCAGACTGTACAATGCACTAGTTAGAGCTCATCTGGATACTGTGGACAGTTCTGGGCTCCACACTTCAAGAAAGATATCGCTGCTCTAGAGGCAGTTCAGAGGAGAGCAACCAGACTTATTCCAGGTCTGAAGGGAATGTCCTACTGAGAGACTGAGGAACTGAACCTTTTCACCCTGGAATAGAGGAGACTACGTGGGGACTTGATTCAAGTCTTCCAAATCATGAAAGATTGATGCCTTTACTTAACTGTATTTTTGCACTTTGTTTTGCACTTATGTTGTAAGTTGCCCTGGATAAGGGCGTTTGCCAAGAAATAATAATAATAATAATAATAATAATAATAATAATAATAATAATAATAATAATAATAATAATAATAATAATAAAAATAATGAAAGGCATCGACCACATCAAACCAGAGGAGCTTTTCCAGATCAGCAGGAACACACGTACCCGGGGACACAAATGGAAATTGAGCTTCAAGGCATTCAAGATGGAAAACAAACTGGAACAAACTCCCCAGTAATGTGGTTGAAGCTGAAAATTTGGGAACATTTAAAAATACACTGGATAGGATCCTTGGATCACTTAGGTATTAATGGACACCAAACGAGCACGATGGGACGAATGGCCTTCTCTCGTTTGTAAACTTTTTCATGTTCTTGTGTTCTTATGTTTGTATTTTTGTAAAAATGAGATGGTGTGGTGTGAATATGGGGATTCCTTGCTTTATTTTCAATGCATTCTCAGCCCAAAGAGCACCAATCGCCTAGACCAGCACGTCTGTATCTGCCATCAGCCTGCCAGAGAGCAGTATTGACTGCAGGAGAGGGGTTAATATGGCTGGAGCTGTACCATGTCCCATTGCTTCCCTTCAGTAATGATCCATGAAGGGCAGAGGTAAGACAAATCAGCAGGCCTTGATGAATTCCGCTGCCTCATTTCCCGGCACGTACGTTCACAGAGAGATCACAAGCTAAGGTCCACTGGAAAGAAGAAAAAAAATCACAGCTTCTCAGGAAAAAATATCAGGTTTACATTATCCCTAGGCTTTTGTTGTACAAGGGGAGAAAAAATATGTTCTGTAACATTGTTAATATTGATGATTGGCTGATAAATGTGGTTGTTGTTTGTAAATGTGGCAATGGCTGCGATGCAGCAATGGGAAAAGAAAAAATAATAAGAATAAATTGCGCCCGTAACTGCATTAGGAATGATATTAAGAGCAGATTAATTACACATCATGGGTGTGGGTGGAAGGGGGAGAAGATATTAATGCTCTGTAGGAATACAAACATCTGAACATCTTGGCTACTGCAGCTCAATCATCATTTACTTAGGGCTCTTATTACCCAGAGCTTAAAAGACTGCGGCGTTTTGGAAATTGCAAACAGATCTGGGAGAGGTGGAGCATTAATTACAGCCGGCTGGCAGTGCCATGAAGGCGCGAGGGAAAGGCCGCAGTGTGAGACTGTGATCTTGAAAGACTTGAATTCGTTGCTGCGGTGTGTCTCACAGAAACAGTGGAGTGGAGCACACTGCAGGCTGCAGGAGCTGAGCCCTGTTTCCGAGAGACGCAGACGGGGAGGAAAACTTACAGTTTCCCTTCTCTTTGTCAAAATTTTTGTCACGCCACCCTCATTATCAGTAGATTTACAGTTGACAGTGTTGTCTGCCTAGTGTGATTAGTTCTCCAGCCGGCAATGACACCCCCTTTCGAAGGGGTAAGGGCATTGCATTGGTCTGCATGGTGTAATTGTCTTTACTGTGCTGTTGAACAATTTGGAAGCCATGTGACCGGATGCCTGGGAAGCAGTGATGACAGGTTTGCCATTATGGAAGTCTGTGGGTGATGGGCCAAGATCAGCAGAAGGAGTGTGCTGTGGACCTGGAGGTCTGTCTGCATTTTGACATGTTCCTAATTTCCACTGAGATTCGTGAATATATGTTTCAGTGTGCAGGTTAGGCAAGAAGAATGAAATCGTAGAGAGATATGTGGCTAGGTAGGAGGTAGGAGAGAGTAACGTAAGATAAACTGCAATAAAGACCCTGTTTTAGCATTAGTTGGCAGATACATCTATTAAAGAAGAAAGTTGTTTCGAGTCAGAAATGATTTTGTTATTATAACCTGTATTGTTTTTAATGGTTATTAAAGTACACCTATGGATTATTGGGAGATCTTCATAATGATACCGGATACACAGGATACCGACTTTTTTTCGGGACAGTGTGTCTTCAAGTAGATTGCATGTAAACATGACTCAAGTTTGGCACCCAATACCCCTGAGCAAGCCACTGGACCTCTTGTTACAAGCTGATTTTGTGCATAATGTCATCACACAAGATTTTTCCTAACATGCATTTCCATCATGTTGAATGCATCAGCGTGTTGCAATAATGTTTGCTGCATCAGTCGGCTAATTCATTCATTTTCTGAACACACTGAGAAGCTCTTGCTTTTATGAAACAAGCTAAGGACAGGTATGAGAGTTATGGTATTCGAGGACAGGAATCGCAATCAGTATTACTAATGATTCTTAATACATCTGTCAGGTTATTTTTTGTTATTCGCTGTATGAATCTTAGTAACTCTGGAGTGATAAAAGGCTATGCAGATTTATTTTGCTATTATTATTATTATTATTATTATTATTATTATTATTATTTATGTATTAGCAGACACCCTTGTCCAGGGCAACTTACAAAATATAAGAGCAATACAAAATGCAATAATACAGTGCAGTTCAAGGCATAATACATTTTACCAATTTAAATTTACACAGGTGTGTATGAGATATACAGTAAACAATATATAAGGTCTTAGATCCAAGATTGTAAAAGCTGGTAAGTGCAGATGAGATGTTAAGTTGCAGTCAAGGGCCAAGGGAAATGGAGCATAGGGGAAATCAAAATAACAATACGAGTACTAGTAAAGCAAATCAAGAAGTATTACAAAACGTTGTATAAGTACTATCTTACAGGAGAGCAAATTACTGAATTCCAAGTACTGTCTGAAAAGATGTGTCTTGAGTAAGAAGTCACTATGAATCTGATTCAGACAGCTCATACAGATATTGGGATTGCCTCGTCGCCCTCCAAGGGGAAAGTCCTCTAGCAAAAATGGAAGGATGTAAATTATCCCCCAGTTAATACGTCTGAACTTATCAAATATTTAGTGAACGTCTCAGCTCTAATAGTCCAGATTGATCTTGTGAGATATGCTGTATTGTTTTAAAATGGGGAAACCACTTGAGTAAAGCACAACGAATAGCCCTGCATATTATCCTGTTAAATCAATGACTGTACTCTTCCTGGACTAATGTTGGCAAGTTAAACTCAATTGTGTTTTGCTGTTTCACAGGGCTCCCCCCTCCCCCCTACTCATTCTCACTTATTGCAATCAATTTTCCCCTTTTTTTGTAACTAAATCAAGGTTGTCAATTCTTTGTAGACTCCTAAATTCCAATGAGTTTTACAGCAGGTGGTCTGACTCAATCATTGCATCTTAACAAAGCTTTTGGATGTTCAATGAGAATGCATTATGGGAAAAAATATAGTGCACTGGAATCCAAAGGATCCAGAGTATTTTTTCTGCTACTAGTCAGTTTCTGTTGGTAACTACTGCAGAAATTTAACAAATGCAGGATGTAGCAAATTATTGGTTAAGGAAGCCTATTCTTCCTTTCCTGGATGAAATGTATGTTTTAATGCAGCTGTGGCTAGAAGAACAGGGCCACCTGTAGCCTAAGCTGCATGCATTAACCTTTTTACACAGAGTGCTAGTCCCTCAGTGGTGTCGTGCACCACCCCATCTGACAAGCATGCTCCCTGAAACGCATGTCAGCATCCCCTTTACACAGTCTGTCAAGCAAGGACTGACTCTCCCGCTGTGATGGCAAGACACCATGTTGGAGCATGGAGCCTGGTGGCACAGGGCTTCACTTCACCCGCAGAGTTTGTACTGTACATGTGAAGAGCTGCTGCGGTGCATTGACGGACTGCAGAAGAATGCTTATACCCCTTGCCGTTTGTGACTGGGGAAACAACAGGGTTTAATGCTAAGTTCTTCAGATACACTGCAGAGGTAAAATAATTTTGGCGCTGTGCCTTGAGCTTCTCAATTAAATTGTAATTCTGTTGAAAGTTGGTATTTGTGGGCTAAGTTTGCAAACGACCATTACAGAGTGAAGCAGTGAACTGTGCAAGGAAAGAAAATTCCCACAAGGTGTTTCTCTTTCTGTTAAAACCGCATTCCACTGTCTTATTTATAGCACCCTGGTTTATTTAGTGCTTGTGAAAGGTGAAGGATTTGACTGGGGATTGAAGTTTTTTAGCCAATGGACTATTCAGAACTTCTAATGAGTAAATGTTTCTAAATATGTAAAGTAATAAAGCAAAGCTGTGGGCAACAGACCTGTTGGTTCACTAGCTATGAACTAGTCTATAAACAATTGTGGCAACAATATTTATTGTATGGACACATGTTGCCCAGAACAGTGTTTTTGCTATGAGCAGCAGCACTTCCACTTTGATGTGGTGAGAAAGCCTCCATTCATTGGGTGGATATAAAATTCACTATGGTCAGTGGGTTGCTGTAAATCTCCTGTAGGATGGGGGTGACAGTCAGGGGTCTGTTGTGCATTGATAACTCATCACTTGCTGGCAGGGCTGATTGATAATGGGACCAGCTGCAGAATACCGACCTGTTCCTCTGGGGCAGCTGACTGTGACCCAACCTTTTCTTCCTGCTGTCTTTGTATGGTTTTGTTATGTTGTTGTTTTAATCCAGTTGTAATATGTGTATCTTCCACTGTGGCCCCGAAACAAAGGGTTGTTTGTAGCCAACCAGTGGGCCAAACAGATGCAGAAGGCTTTTTACGGGTTGTCTGCACATCTTGTTTGACAAGGCACAGTAGTTACGAGTTGTGTAAAGCCAAAACCAATGGGATTGAACCAGTATTAAAGTAGAAGCATATTTCAATTAGTGTCTGATTAAGATCTGGATAGGAGCTGGGTCACTCAAATAATTTAAAGGGAGGCTGATGTGAAATCCAGACATTGCTGAGGACCCTATAAGACTGTTGTCTTATGTTTTCAAGGGCCAACATTTTCAAGAGAGCTGACTTTATACTGGTCATGTGAATGCCAGCTTCACACAAAGGCACTGATCACGAGACGTGGGTGTCTTAACTTGCTTTGCTGTGGCTGCTGGAATGCTTCTCTCTACACTCACAAAGAAGTAATACAATAAATAATAATAATAACAATAAATGTAGCCTATGCTGTGTAACACATTATGGTATTTTGTTGTACAGTCCTTAGTACAGCGAGTGCCCTGTGAAATAATGGCCTCTATTCAGACAGAACCTCTTCTCCTCCAACAGTGCACAGAAGTGTAAGCCCTCATAATGCTAAGTGCCTAAATTAATTCACTAATTACTGGCAAAATTAGTCAATTAGTCTTTTTAGCTCACAGCACCATCCCTGGCTTCTCTGCGGGGCTTCTTTTAACACTGCTTAGTCCTGAATTGTAACCTTGGAGAAAAACCTAAACAACAAGCAGAAGAGAGGTTTGTTGTTCTTCAGTACAATCTGCATCAGCGCCTCAAGATCTTCTCCTATGTTTACGGATGACCCTGAAACGGTCATGCATTTTTTAATTTCGGTTCTGATGGAGCTCTATGGCAGTTCTTAAACCCTGTTCTCATGAATACTGATAATCCAGACACAGTGTGGCAGCACAGCAGGAAAGTTGTTATTGCACGTGTGTTCAGATGGTCTGCAGCTTTACTGCGTTGTCCCCAGTGTGTCAGTGCTTGGGCTTCAAAAAGGCATCTTTGAAGATGCCCTTTGGGCATCAAAAACAGATGGGCGACTTCTTCCACAGGGTGAAGTAGCGCAGCGAACTGTTTGCAGCCGTTAATTTTCATTTGGTTTTTAATTTTGCAGCAGTTCTGTTAAAACTATCAAATGTCTCCCCTGAAACCGTGTGACTGTGGTGTTTTTTTTTTTTTTAAACGTTGTGATACGTAAAGGGCACCTTCTGATTTCCCAGTGCTGCTGAGCTGAACGATATTATACCCAGCAGGGCAAAGCCTAGGAGCTGTCATTATATGGGCAGTGCAGCAGGTAAAGGTGATCATAGCCCTGCAGCAGGCAAGGATCTCTCCTCACAGACAGACTGCCACACGGTGGGAATAAAAGTGTGGGAGGTGTAAAAGAAGAATAAATACACAGAGTAATTATACTACATTAGACTGTCCTAAGAGACATTTTAAATGTATGTCTGTATATATATATATATATATATATATATATATATATATATATATATATATATATATATACTCACCTAAAGGATTATTAGGAACACCTGTTCAATTTCTCATTAATGCAATTATCTAACCAACCAATCACATGGCAGTTGCTTCAATGCATTTAGGGGTGTGGTCCTGGTCAAGACAATCTCCTGAACTCCAAACTGAATGTCTGAATGGGAAAGAAAGGTGATTAAAGGTGATGGTTGTTGGTGCCAGACAGGCCGGTCTGAGTATTTCACAATCTGCTCAGTTACTGGGATTTTCACGCACAACCATTTCTAGGGTTTACAAAGAATGGTGTGAAAAGGGAAAAACATCCAGTATGCGGCAGTCCTGTGGGCGAAAATGCCTTGTTGATGCTAGAGGTCAGAGGAGAATGGGCCGACTGATTCAAGCTGATAGAAGAGCAACTTTGACTGAAATAACCACTCGTTACAACCGAGGTATGCAGCAAAGCATTTGTGAAGCCACAACACGTACAACCTTGAGGCGGATGGGCTACAACAGCAGAAGACCCCACCGGGTACCACTCATCTCCACTACAAATAGGAAAAAGAGGCTACAATTTGCACAAGCTCACCAAAATTGGACAGTTGAAGACTGGAAAAATGTTGCCTGGTCTGATGAGTCTCGATTTCTGTTGAGACATTCAGATGGTAGAGTCAGAATTTGACGTAAACAGAATGAGAACATGGATCCATCATGCCTTGTTACCACTGTGCAGGCTGGTGGTGGTGGTGTAATGGTGTGGGGGATGTTTTCTTGGCACACTTTAGGCCCCTTAGTGCCAATTGGGCATCGTTTAAATGCCACGGCCTACCTGAGCATTGTTTCTGACCATGTCCATCCCTTTATGACCACCATGTACCCATCCTCTGATGGCTACTTCCAGCAGGATAATGCACCATGTCACAAAGGTCAAATCATTTCAAATTGGTTTCTTGAACATGACAATGAGTTCACTGTACTAAACTGGCCCCCACAGTCACCAGATCTCAACCCAATAGAGCATCTTTGGGATGTGGTGGAACGGGAGCTTCGTGCCCTGGATGTGCATCCCACAAATCTCCATCAACTGCAAGATGCTATCCTATCAATATGGGCCAACATTTCTAAAGAATGCTTTCAGCACCTTGTTGAATCAATGCCACGTAGAATTAAGGCAGTTCTGAAGGCGAAAGGGGGTCAAACACAGTATTAGTATGGTGTTCCTAATAATCCTTTAGGTGAGTGTATATATATATATATATGGAGAGAGAGATAATATATTTAGATAAGTCAGGGCTGAGCTCCATCCAGATGAAGAGTATTTTATTTATATGTGGCTTGCAGTGATCCATAGCCAGCAGTTCTTCTGCAACACCTAGTTCCAGATAACTGTTTCTGTGGAAGCCTGGTTCTAGAACACTTAAGTGCATCAGGGACATTGTCATTCAGAATTCAATGCTAAGCAATAGATACACTTTGAATCTGCTATATGTACCAATATAAAATCCACAAGAGATATTACCACTGCAACAAACTTTTCTCACCATTGTGTCTATGGCTGTATATCATATTTCAGAAAGCAGGTATATACAGTGAGGGAAAGAAGTATTTGATCCCCTGCTGATTTTGTATGTTTGCCCACTGACAAAGAAATGATCAGTCTATAATTTTAATGGTAGGTGTATTTTAACAGTGAGAGACAGAATAACAACAACAAAATCCAGAAAAACGCATTTCAAAAAAGTTATAAATTGATTTGTATGTTAATGAGGGAAATAAGTATTTGATCCCCTATCAATCAGCAAGATTTCTGGCTCCCAGGTGTCTTTTATACAGACACCTGTCCACAGAAGCAATCAATCAATCAGATTCCAAACTCTTCACCATGGCCAAGACCAAAGAGCTGTCCAAGGATGTCAGGGACAAGATTGTAGACCTACACAAGGCTGGAATGGGCTACAAGACCATCACCAAACGATTATTCACAAATGGAAGAAACACAAACTAACTGTCAGTCTCCCTCGGTCTGGGGCTCCATGCAAGATCTCACCTCGTGGAGTTTCAATAATCATGAGAACGGTGAGGAATCAGCCCAGAACTACACGGGAGGATCTTGTTAATGATCTCAAGGCAGCTGGGACCATAGTCACCAAGAAAACAATTGGTAACACACTACGCCGTGAAGGACTGAAATCCTGCAGCGCCCGCAAGGTCCCCCTGCTCAAGAAAGCACATGTACAGGCCCGTCTGAAGTTTGCCAATGAACATCTGAGTGATTCAGAGGAGAACTGGGTGAAAGTGTTGTGGTCAGATGAGACCAAAATCTTTGGCATCAAACTCACCGTGTTTGGAGGAGAAGGAATCCCCACTGTCAAACATGGAGGTGGAAACATTATGCTTTGGGGGTGTTTTTCTGCTAAGGGGACAGGACAACTGCTCCGCATCAAAGGGACGATGGATGGGGCTATGTACCATCAAATCTTGGGTGAGAACCTCCTTCTCTCAGCCAGGGCATTGAAAATGGGTCGTGGATGGGTATTCCAGCATGACAATGACCCAAAACACACAGCCAAGGCAACAAAATAGTGGCTCAAGAAGAAGCACATTAAGGTCCTGGAGTGGCCTAGCCAGTCTCCAGACCTTAATCCCATAGAAAATCTGTGGAGGGAGCTGAAGGTTCGAGTTGCCAAACGTCAGCCTCGAAACCTTAATGACTTGGAGAGGATCTGCAAAGAGGAGTGGGACAAAATCCCTCCTGAGATGTGTGCAAACCTGTTGGCCAACTACAAGAAACGTCTGACCTCTGTGATTGCCAACAAGGGTTTTGCCACCAAGTACTAAGTCGAAGGGGTCAAATACTTATTTCCCTCATTAACATGCAAATCAATTTATAACTTTTTTGAAATGCATTTTTCTGGATTTTTTTGTTGTTATTCTGTCTGTCACTGCTAAAATACATCTACCATTAAAATTATAGACTGATAATTTCTTTGTCAGTGGGCAAACATACAAAATCAGCAGGGGATCAAATACTTTTTTCCCTCACTGTATATCTTCACCATCACCATCAGCCTATATTGATCCCCTGCTGGATGAAGGCCTCACCAAGATGTTTCCGCTTTGATCCACGGCGATATGTAGATATGTATACCTTCTTCTCAGGAGGAGTGGAAGATATATTATAGAGCTGTGCTCTGAGTTCGGTGGCACTCGAGAGTGGAAATACCTGGGTCATTACGGTTCTCCTGAGTGACACTGACTTATGCATGTGACCCCAAGGTGAAAGCACAGCTTCAGCTTCCTGCAGTTCGCTATTGACAAGAGAGCAATTAGTCAGGGGTGCTGTGCTTCTACTGCAGCTTTGCCTGCCATTACACCTCCCTCTAAATCACTGCCATAGTGCAGCTGCTGCCTGGGAAAGGGCCTGACTTACTCTCTGAACTTCCCAAAGTACAGAGCTCCTCTCATCACCAGCAGTGGAAGCAGGAAGGCTTGCTCCTCATAATTGAGATTTAATGGTTCATGGCCGTCTGCTTTTCTTTGTTTTCCAGTCACATCCCCACCACCCCACCACTCGCCTCGCCAAACAAAGCAAAGTCTGCTGCTTCAGCAGGGCTGCATGGTGGTGCTCTGACCAGTCGCTGTTCCTGTGAATTAACAGCAAAAGCTAATCCAGCAGCACAGTGTACATTAGGTTGGCTTACATCCCCCTGCGTTTAGCTGGGGCCTCTCATACATACATCTAAGTGCACGAGCTGGAATAATCCCTTTTGTTTGCCTGTGTTGTTAAAACAAATAGGAAAGGAAAGTTAAAAAAAAATGTCACTGGCTCTACAATGACGTCTGTGTCTAAACACGTAACTGGCACAGCTTGTGATTTACATCTGAAAGAGCTCATTCCAGAAGAATACGATCTCTTTTCTAAAACCCAAAAGATGTCATTCACTCCACTTTGAATACAGGTATAGTTATATATATATATATATATATATATATATATATATATATTTATATATTTATCAGTTTTTATTCCACACAGTGTGTTTGATTTTGTTTTATGACAATGTTGAAGAAATTATTGACCTATTGCACTGTATTTCACACAGTGTGACACCAGTGATCCCCCCTGGGGCCTGCCTGCCTTGACAAAGACACAAGGAGTTAAAGCAACATGCTTGGTAAATCTTTGCAGAAATGGGATTTGAAGCTCGGCTCCCCTGGCCTTGCATCTTTAGATCTAGCCATTAGGAAACACTGCCTCCATAAAACCCCTGGTGATTGGTCACGTGGCTAGGAGACGACTGCTACTTCAAAGAGTGGAGCAATCACCGCAGGCTGTGAGAAAAGCATTAGAGGAAACTGTCCATAGAAACGAACACGTAACCTTCCAGTGCCTACCACACTGTAATGATTTTTCTCTGCTAATTTCTTTATATTGTTCCACTGTGCAAATACAAATAAAATAAGTAAACAACATCTTTCCACACGAGCTGTAGTGGGAAGATAATTTAGAAATGGGTAACAGGGGGGAAGTGTGAGTCTCCAAGTAGCTGCCTTGTCTGCTGTCTCTCTTCTTGTTGTTGTTTTTCATCTTGCTAAACAAGGACTGATCGCCTGCCCCTCACACGTGTACAATATAATATTTTGTTAGTGTGAAGCATTTGTCGTTTTAGCTTTTACATTTTAAATTGCCCCTTCTGTTGTGCCTTACTTAGTGAATTGCATTGTACAGTCATAAACCCAAGGTGGCCGTGATCATTTTAGCAGGGGACGTATGTGTTTTTCTGAAAGGAGAGTATACCTCTAGTTAATACATAATCATCCATCTAGAATATAGATCCAGAAACCATAAATTATCCACCCGCTGTCATTTCTTGGTTTGGTTCCTGCCTTATCCTCTCACAGTGGTCTCAGGAGGGTTCTGTCAGGCTTTCTGACTGACCTGTACTAAATATCTGCTGCTGTTGTTTTTGTTTTTTGTTCGTTGGTTTTGTTTAGGCTTCTTGCAGCTCTCAGGTATGCATTGCATGGTGGAAGCTAAATTACAGTTCACCATATCGACGGTGTTATTGTGCCCCCTCTGGAAAAGCCTGGGGGCTTGGCCTTGATCCTTCCTGGCACCAGCCAGCATAGCCGACCAGAGAGCGATTAGTTGTGGGCCGTCATGGGCTCCAGGTGTCTGGAGTGTGAAAGGTTATGTTCCACTCAACACTGCAGCAAAATCGTCTGTTGTGCCTCATTGACTGCACATCACAGCACAGTTTGGCTGGAGCCTCCCAGAGGGAAAGCGAAGTGGAGAGGGAGGAGGAGAGGGAGAGGAAGTAATAATCCCGGAAATTTTATTTTGCTTCACTCCTCTTTTTATGTGTGTATTTATGTTTACTTTTTTATTTATTGTATGTCTCGGTCTCCCATTTATGACTTCTCAATGTGAGGGAGGAGAAACGAGGATCCCTGATCAGTTTTGAACCAGGGGCCTAGTTCGGGCCTAGGTTGGGCAGTCTCCGCCCGGCTGCACGTGTCTGCTCAGTGAGTATCTCTTTGTGTGCGCCTTGGCAAAGCAGCATTCTGCTCCTAGGATTCAGCACAATGTGCTTTACCAGGAAGACCCATCCCTTTAAGACACCCACACAGTTGTGTTGTGAGCAGGACCATCTGGAACCAACACTTAGATTATTTCATTTCTGTTTTGTTTGCGCAGGATGTAATTGTTCGCCTTCTGGCATCCTCATAAATAATATTGTTAATAAACACTGCCGTATTGGCTTTATTCAACTTTTTCTTAACAGTTACACCATGTAAAGGAACCGTGCTGTTCAATTAAATGTGCTTCTTAACCGCAGTTCACCAGTTTCTTAGACTGATTTTCTGAAGGGCTTTAAACGAGGGAGGGGGCTGGGAGTCTATGGTCTGGCTATAGAGTAATAAGACATTCAACCATTAAACAATTTCTGCACCATTACAGTCAGGAAACCACTGTACTGCACACTTACAGTTATAAATAAAGGGCAATGGCTGTATTGAGATTGGTGAGAAGTGATGAATTGATATATACAGCGCTGTAGCAGCTCCCAGTGATATTTTTCTGTTCCTCAGACGGAAATTATCGAATCATAATTCAGAACGCCTCCTCTGCCTCCTGTGTTTGCTGGCCTGCATCTTCATGAATCATTTACCGCGGTGACGGGACATTCATTAGATATCCACACTGGTGACATGCCGGGAGTCTGTGGGTTGGCTGACAACCCGCAGAACAGGGGAGCGCTCTCTCGCTCCTCTGGGGATTGCTTTCCTCCCTTCTTCCCGGGCCACTGTTCAGAGGCCTTGACGTCTCACTCTCTTGCGGTCCGCCCTGTGGATCGTGTTCAGTCCTGTAGCACTGCAGCAGCTGGCTTGGTCCGACACCGAGAGCATGCACTGCCCCACGGTGAGGTGTCTTGTCTGAACTCAGAACCTCACGCCTGCCCTTCGGTGGACTGAGTGGAGCAAGTGCGGAAAAATGTCGGACAGAAGGGTTATTTTCATTGGTAGCGTTCACTGGTTTATAGAGCTTTGTTTCCATTGTGTAAGTGGCAAAGGTGAGGTGTGTATTCTCATTTCCATCCAATACTTATCTAGCAGACCTGAAGGAATAAATGTGGGCCCTGCCCTTTTAAAACTGATTGGAACTGCCTCCAGTTGTTCCACTGTACTGTGGAGAATACATGTGTGTTTGTCTGTTTATGGGGGGTATTTCATATCAAACAGAAAAGTTATTCTGAGCCACAAATGCTAGCAGTGTATGACAACTAATTTAAAAAAGAAAATAGACAAAAGGATTCACAAGGAACCGCAACTGGAGGTGAATATCCGAATCAGAGACTTCTAGGGGAACATGAAAGCCCAGTATCTGTGAGAGTACAGGCATGAGTTTTTTTTTGTTTAATTTATTTATAAAATTGATTCATTTACTTGATTTTTCTTGTTATGTGTAACAGGAAAGTATATGAAAGATATCAAAGGGCCAATTTAAAACCCTAAACGGTGATGTGTGTGGTTGTTTGTCTGATTGTTTGCTTCATTCTAGTTTCTTCCCTTTATAAAATAAACAAACAAAAAACCTGCTGTGTTCCATTTGTGTTCAAATGTCACAAGTACATTAAATTAACATTCATTTTAAAAGGCTGTGTTAGGTGGAAAGCACCTGTAATGGCTGCTTAATAATACCGCTGTTATTCAGACTGTTAATTAATGGAGCAGCTGTACAGGGTTACGGAATGACAGATCGAATGTGGCTGCAATGGGTATCTGAGCATTTCATCTGAGTTATTAATGTCATTCTGTAAGGACCTCCCCTATTGCCTTGTGCCTAGATTTTTTTTTCTTTCTTTCTGCAGAATGGCATTAATAAAATAAAGGCTATCATATTTTATTTTTGTATTTTATTTAAATGGAAACATCTGTTTTTCCTTTAAGCACTTGCAGTAGGTCTGGCTACTCTGCTCCACTACAGACCCAGTGAAAATCGCAAAGCGTGGTGATAATGCAGCATAACATAACAGTTCAGTATTATATATATGTATTTTAATTCCAAATGCAATCTGTATGTGTGTCTGAAAGCCACACAAATTCAGTCTTTTGAAATGTAACCTTATATTGAATATTAAAAGCAGGTTCTTCTCTGTGTTTAATTTGCCTTGTTGTTACAGTGGTTTTGATGGAGCAAGTCCTCTCATCTCTTAGCGTTTGCTGTGTCACAGAGAGAGAGCAGTCAGTTGTCACTCATACTGCCATACTTTATAAAAGAAGATTATCTGACCCTGTGCTTTTCATGAGCGAACAGCAATGAAATTAAATGATTATCAAGGTGAATATGTTTAATAGAAGAGGATTAGGTTTTCCTTGGCCGAAAAGCATGACAAAAGAAATCTTAAGGAATCTTAAGCAGAAATGCTGAGTAGAAATTCTTCAATTAGATTATTAACAGAATCTTAATATCTGTATTCTTTATGTCGTCTCTTGGATTAGCAATGAAATTTTGTGTCCTCCAAGCCCTCCATCAGAGACATCTCAGGTTGTTTTCTTGGACGTGTCATTCTTTTCTTTTTTCTGCAGCTTTTCCCATTCACTCTGCTTCTATCTCATCTCTTGGCGGCAGGTCAGGTCCCACGATGTCCGCATAATTCTGCCAAGGAAATGTCAGGAAATTAGTGACATTAATTGCTGTATTTCAATGGAAATTGCTAGCAGTATGACGTGAAACGATTTCAAATTAGTGCAAAGCTGAGATTATCTTGTTCTTTGCCAGCTGTGGATTGCGCTACTGGCGACACAAAGCGGACAATTGGGAAGCCCAGTCTAAGGTGATACAGGATGGGGTTCAGGATCATGACTGAATAGTAGGTTACACATTGTTAGGCTGAACTGACTACCCTGTAAGCCAGCATTCTGCATCACCATGAAGTGAACGTCATGTTGCATGTTGTCAGGAAGCATTGCAACTTGCCATTAACCAACTGCAGGGAAGCAGGCCAAAGAGCTAGGCTGTTGACGTCCTTTCTTATTAATTAATCCGGTCTCCAGAGAAGTGATACTCTAGCACAGAATAGGCTGTTTTAATCTATAAATCCAATTTTTTTAATAATAATTTCACCTCAAATTTGAGCTGATCATAACAGTGGGACCCTTGCAGACTTGCAAACCAGCTTTCTCTCAAATACTCTAAGTGTGACACGGGTTGGTGCAGTGGTGCTCTGGGTCCTGCCTGCGTAAGCTCACTTCAGTGCCCAAGGGGACAGGAAAATGGCAGGGAACCGCATTGGCTGTGGTACCAACATGGCATCCTGAGGTTCCTGCCGCTGATTTGAGCAGTGGTTTGTGGAAGGGCCGCAGCTCAAGGCAGACCAAGACGGTATGCATTGCTTGTCCATGTGTGTAATGGCAGTGGTTTTAAAACCCTTCAACATCTGGGTTGTTATGTTTGTGCATTAAGTATCAAGTGTGGTCTGAGCCTATTATTATTAAGCCATTGCAGTTTCAGGAGTTTCCGTAATCTGTTGTATACTTTCCAAATTTGACCAAGGGGCCAGAAGGATTAAATATAGGGGTTAAAGTAACAGGGGTTCTTTCACGGTAAAACGTTGCAACCCTGTGATGTAAGTCAACTGTTAATAGTGTTCACATATTATTGTTTGTGTAATGTGTTAATTGCAAATGTACTGCCCCACAACAGATTTCCAAAAACTCTTAATAGGATAATTTATTGAAACTGTGTAGGTATACTGCAGACAGTAGAATTGTGGAAGTTGTCTTGAATGGATTGAAAAAATTAGAAATGCCATTTATAGGCATAAAATGATATATAAATTAGAACATAAGAACATACGAAAGTTTACAAACGAGAGGAGGCCATTCGACCCATCATGCTCGTTTGGTTTCCAATTAAGTGATTCAAGGA